>NC_134195.1:5428004-5535504 GCF_964188355.1 Buteo buteo | reverse complement strand
TTCCTTCCCATTCTTTGGCTGTCCATATGCTAGAGAGCACAGTATTAGCACTGCTTGTTTTAGCAGAGAAATATCTGTCAATTGAAAACATGTGTATTGTTTGTTCTGCCTTTTGCTTGTCTTTTACAGTGTAAGCATCAAGCGTGTACATGTGCACAGACTCCAGGCTTACATGCCCTGCACACAGAAAAAGACAAACACACGTGCCCACGCAGACGTGCACCTACAAAATTATTGGTATCACCTGGTTCCAAGTAGCTGGGGTAGCAAAATCAAGCAGTGCTCAGTCTTTTTCTTTGGATAATAATACCTATTTACAAACAGGCTCCCTTCTGCCCCCTTGTTTCACAGAATACTGTGCTCAACTTCCCTTTCCTGGATGTTGCACTGTGTTGATCACTGCCCTGCCTCTGCAAATCCTATTTGAAAATCTCATTTGCAGCATAACTGACAACAAAGGCATTACATGGTGTATGCCCTGCATATTCGGCAGACTATTCCTTGCCTTTGTAAGTTATTTCTAACTTCTAATGAAAATACTGTGCGATCAGTTGATGATCTTTTTTATTTATTAATAGTCTGTAAAATTAAGTGTGTCTAATCAAAGAATGGATCCTTTCTTAAAAGTGCAAGGTGGAATGCATTAGATCAGTGGTACAAAAAGCAGATGTTCTTTACTGCAGTAGGCCTTTCTTTGGGTACTCTAGGAAACAGGGACTTTAACAAAAAAATTAAATTGAAGGGGATTCTGAGGTGCAATCACTGCCAGCCACTGCAAGACACAGAAATCCTCCTTTAGATATACATTTTCTCTGCATTTGTTTCCAAACTGTAATTCTGCTCCGTGATTAAAAAAAAATAAGAAAAATGATTTGATATTTCAGTCTCTCAGGGCAGCTTCTGAATAATTACATGCAAAATGATCTATTATATATTTATTGAAAATAGTATTGCAGAGCAAAAATGCGCATCTTATTCAGAAAGGTCATTTTTTAAAACATCCATTGTAGCTGCTTCGCTAACGTCCAGGGGTTTTTGCCATACACACGGCACAGATTTTTTTGATTATGTAGATTTTTTTTTTTTTTTCCCCCTATTGCAGTTTCATATGCAAAGCATGCATCAGCCACATCCATGCTATCTCCTAAAGCAGTCATTCTGAAACCCAATCTGGGGACAGTGCAGACTAAATAAAATTTCATTTTGATTTGGCCTCCCGCTGAGAATGGGACTGCTTTGTTTCAGCCGACAGAACCAGCAAGCCAGAAAGGTATGTCCTGTTTTGCATGGCTGATGGTGTGACTTGAGGATCACAATCAGGCCGTTCATGCTCTCAGGGCTCGGCATCTCATCCACATCCCGAACCGTCTTTCTCTTTTCCTTGCCATTTGCTTTCCTTCTGTGCCGCCTGCCGTCTACCTGCAGGGCAAAGCTATGGCAGACCCTCACACTATTGTTTACTTTGGCATATGTTTAATAGCTGCATGGCTGTTTCAGGGTAGGGATTTCTTTTTTTTTTTTTTTTTTCCCTTTTTTTTTCTTTTTTCTCCCCCCCCCCCCCGCCTTTGTTATTTTCCCTTCCCTATCCACGTTCACTTTCCTTATTTTCTAGGTGTTGAATACACAAATACTGACTTAACGGAAAATTATGTAAGTACTGCTTGCAATGCTTCAGAGATTTTACTAGGAGATTTGTAATGCAGAATTTTATTGTAAATCTGAGGAAACATTTAACAGCTTTGAAGGACTTCAGTTTTCATAGCCCTTTAGAGCTGTTTAGGCAGAAAAGCAGTCACCCATTATAGTTAGGAGAGAAAAAAAAAAATAAAAAAATAAAAACCACCGTTAGGAAGGGGTCTGGCTGCTTTACCATCTTCACATGCTTTATAGTTACAGCTGCAGTGTTTGGCTAGGGGAATATCAGTAAATATTTCGCTCTCTAAATATTAGTATTTTTCTTAAAACCGGTTTGCATTCCAGGAGAGCCTGTGCAGCAGGCTACTTGCTGCTGCTGCTGCTGCTCCCGCCCCATCTTTCGGAGGAGGTGTTGGCATTCGGGGGAATGACCACTGGTTTAACCTCTGGAGCAGCTTTTGGGCAGGGCAGTGGGGCGCCCGAAAGAGTCCCTACGATGCAAACTCACTCCTCCAAAGTGTATTTCTCTGTCGAAGCTGCGCTATCCCTTGTCTGTGAATATTTGGGGGGAGGGAAAAAAGTTTTTCACGTGAAATAAAATTAGCGTCAAATTTCCCTCCGACAAAGGGCAAATTTTAATTTCGGTTACTATGTATTTTAAGATGGACGATGTCCTGTTTTCTTCATGAGGTAGAATATAATTATAACTCCAAAGAAAAATTCAATCCTTAACAAAAAAATGAAAAATATGTAGCATATTCTATCGAGCACTGACATGATATGGGAATTTATGTCTTCAAGATGATTTACAAACACAAAATTATTACTGTAGGCAACATGCCTTTGTGGCAGGTGATATTGGTAACAGCAGGTTGTTCAGCAAAGTCTTATGGAACATATATGGTCAATTATTACACTCTCTGCTCAGTTTAGCAAGTTTTATTCCCAGCTTTTGTATGTTACTCCAACTCCACAACTTTCATCTTATAACCAGATTCATATTTCACTTTCTGACTTTCTGAGGCGGTCAGGCCCTTGGCATAACCATGTGGATCTTCATGTGGCAGAGTTGTGTGACTTGAAAATTCACTTTCTTCCCATCTTTCTTAATTAAAAAAAAAAAAAAAAAAAGTGGGTTGGGGGGCTAAGGCTTATCCAACAAAAGTTTGGAGAAAAAGAGAGGTAAAAATAAGATGGCTCACTAGCCTCCCAGTAAAGAAGGGTAGGCCAAACTGGAGTTCCCGCTGCATGCGTTAACCTTGGTGAACTCCGACAGGATTTTCTGCACATGGCAGAGGGCAGGATCTAGCCCTGCATGTTTTGTTATTCAGAGATGTTTACAAAGTGGAATGCAGCTTGAGAAGACTTTAAAGAAGCTATCTGTAGTGATGTCACATTTTCTTCAACAAATTTGAGGTTGTAAGGAAACTACAAAGAGACTATATTTATAAGAAACAAGAACTACAGCTTTTTAAATTGATACAGTGGGAAAATGATCAGTTCTGTGTGTTTCTTCCTCAGTATCTCTAATCCTCCTGCTTCACCCCTCAGGTATCATTGGGACGTTTTCCAAGTTGCCAACTCTGCATTTTAATCAGTGTTTATAAAAATGGGTTCCAACTTTAGATTTACCATCATTTCATTTTAACGGTTAAACACAAGTTTTAAGTGAAACTAAACTCTAGATATTGTGCAACAGTGTATCCTAGGTCCTTTATGTCAGAACTCACAGTCCTGGCAGGCTTTTTGTTGCACAAAGAGTATTTTATATTATGTCAATAGCTGCATTTTAAAAAAAATTAAATAAGGGGGTACACATGGATCACTTGGAAATAGACAACATTTTTATCTAAAATACTCAAGGAAATTAATAGAAGTATGGTTTCTTTATTTCCAGGGATGAAGTATTTTTTAAAAGAGTGATGTTCATTGCGGTAAAGGAAAATAATCTTAGCTCCAGAATGCACTTACTGTTCTAGATACTTTTTTTACTAATTACATAACTGTTGTATTTAACCAGGAATTAATGCAAACTTTATTCTGGTGTTCTTAGGAGATCAGAGTTCCTTTTTTAGGTTGGTTTATTAGAGCCATATCTTGTGGTCATATTCTGGATCAGTAAGAGAAGTGAGTGGGGTTTGGAAGTTAGTCTTGCATTTATCACTCCCACAGAAAGAAAACTAAAAATATTAGCCTGAAGTCCAGAAACAAAGACCTCTTTCTTAGGTAGTCTTATAAGGCTGCCCTCAGTGGACTTAGCAGTGTTCCTCCTTATTTATATTTGTGTGCTTAAGAAAGGAATCAGATCCAAAATCCCAAATCAGCTACCTCTAGCACACTATAATTGGAAAAAAACCAAGATACTTGGGCAAGTAACATATTTACCTATATGTTTATTTTTTATTGCAAAGGATATCGTGATTCCCAGTTCTCTGACTTTTCTCTCACTTTTTGTGCTTTACCTGAATGAGGTGATGTGACTGAGATAAGTCATATCCATGCCCAGAATCCTATGGAGAAAACAGATCATCTCAAACACAGAATATATGGCAAATCGGAAACTAAATGAATGTACTCAGGAGACAAGTGCCTACTTGTAATTATATATATATGCATACTTGTATGTAAATTAGCTACATGTTGCTAGTAGATATATGTATGCATGTGTAAGTGTGTATGTACAGGTACATATGTATATATAGAGAGAGCTATACGTAGAACACCATGTCACCAGGGTCCCTGGGTCCCACCGATGACACATGGGCAGATACTGTTACTGGGACCATATAGAAGACGAGAACCTGCATGATCCATGCATTTGTTGATCTCCAGCCCATCGGAAATTCTCAGCAACTCCACAACTGATTGTCTTAGGAAATTCTCCCTGAACAAATTCACGGTTGTCTGATGTTAGTATCTGCCTAAAAACTTGCTGAGGTCAATAGGATCCCAGACATGAAGATTTGACTGAAGGATCAGGGCCGAAAGATTTGGCAGTAGCCCCTTGGGCAAGCCAGGACAGACTAATCAACAAACCTTTGGAAAAAGGTGGCAGAAATCTTTCATAATACTGGACCTACCAGCAGAATTAATGGACAACTCATTCTCATTCAACTCAAACTCCTCATGCTGATGTTCTTACTTTATACACCTGATTTGACCAAGACCAATAAAAAAGGTCCGAGAAACTGGTAGGAGATACTATAAAATTACATATCAAAGGGCAATTGACTAGGAGCAGATACTATAAAATTATATATCAAAGAAAGCAGTAATATCCTGTCAGCAAGGATGAGCGTAGGAACCCATTGTGTTCACAGTCCGAAAGGGGTAAGGAGTAGAATTACTTTAGTTTGGGATATTTTTACCCAATCTCCTTAGAAATAAAAAAGCAAAAATCAAAGTTAGGTTTTTATTTAAAATAGGAAAGGTAAAGTTAATCATAGGCTTAGTGTTCAAGTTCACTGGAGCAACAGTATGCTATAAAAATGCATGCCATCACTTAACCCTTCAACTGATAATGTTTCAGGCTTTCAGAATGTTGCCTTTCTTGCCCACTAAAATAAAGCAGGGGCTTTCTCAGCTTTAAGGAGGTATTCTCCACTATAAGGAGGTATTCTTCCTACAATTCTTGTTTTAAATGAAAATCTAATAAAACAATCTAAGTAGCTGATCAAATGTCTAAGTGTAAACAGAAAACCAGCTTTGGACCAAAGCTAAAGAAGCAGAGCTAACAAGCAGGCATTAAGTTTGTTTAGGAGTAGAGAGGAGAACCAAAGAGCTTAGCCCAGCACCTACTTGGAAATCTAATATTTTCTGAGTGGGGAGAGGAGAAGGAAGTTTGGAACCTGTAAAAAAAAAAAAAAGTGACCAGAAAATCATGTTATTTGTAACATATACACACCAGTGGAAAATCCACCATTGGGATGACTTTATCAGAACAAAGCTACACCCGGGGAGACTGCTTCTAAGAAGTACAGTCAGAGAGATGTTCAAAGAACAGAAGTTTGGAGTCTTGGTAATCCGAATCTTGAAAGATTTTCTCAAAACAAAATGCGTGTTGACCTCCCACGTATTAGGGCATATAAATGTGTTAAGATTTTATTGATTATATTGAAAAAATAGACAATGTATATTAGTTAACTATTTATTGGTCTTCTCAAAGGTTGAAAAAGATTTTTGTCTACAAAATATGGGGTGGATGGAAGAAATTACTAATGAATATCTAATGAATATTATATAGCACAGAAAAAGACTGCAGATTAATAAAAGCATCCTCTCCTTCATTAAGTGTTCTTTACCCTATGGGGGTGGAGAAGGTTAGGTTATAGCAGCATTATGTCCTCACAATAAAAACACATTAAGTCTCCTAGCATCTACTGCAATTGGTTATTCATTACATATAATTTTCTTTATTTTTGAAACCCTTTCCCTCAACCAGCTGTCTGACAAAGGCAAGCATGAAACATTCTGAAAATAAACTTTTGGAATCATTTGCATTCAATGGGAAAATTCCACTAATAAAATAGTATTCATTAAATTTTTCTAGCGATGGACAAATCTCAGAAGATTCAGAGTACTGTTTCAGACAAGTATAACTATATCAATGGTTGTCTACAGTGTTCTGAAAAACTGTCTCTATTGTCACTGTATCCAGGAACCTCCAAATAATCACAATTTTTTGTTGTTCTTTAATAATGTCTAGCTTTACTTCTGCCCCCTCCTGAGGTTCCTTTCCTTTACCAAGCAGAGCAATGTCTCCTCATGGGTGACAGGCTACATTTCAGAGGAAAACCATTCATTCTCCAATCCATGTTTGTTTCAGGAGTAACCTACAAAATCTTGATGCAGAGAACAGCCACAGGAGGCACTAGGAAACATTTTCTTCCATAGTTTTTTTTGTGTTTATTTTGTTTTGTTCTCTCTCTCCCCTCTGAATTAAAGTTATCCTAAATACATGTATTGCTTTTTGCTGTGGAGGTAATAAAAGGAGATTCCTACACCTTAAAATGGCAACAAGAGAGGTTGTGCTGTGGGAAGATTTATGGTAACCTCTCAATCTCTTCTTATTTTCACATAGGAAATCCAAAGTAAATCAAAGTAGGTAACTTTAAAAGGGTAAGAAAAAAAAAGAAAGAAAAAAAAAAAAAGGAAATGGCTAAATAAGATCTACCAGCACTTCAATTCTGTTGGTCATACTGTAAATGATAAACAGATTTTCATCTAATGGAACTGAAAACTTGGAGCTACTTTTTAGTAGGTTGGTGGGGAGAAGGGAGAAGAGGATCTAATTTTTGTGATTCTTCTCCCTCTCTTTTTTTTTTTTTTTTTTTTTTTAAGAGATTCATTTAAGATCCCAATTTGTGCTTTAGGGAGGTAAGATGAAAAGACTAAAAGCTGCCTTAGCAGGATCAGCTAAAAGAGCAAAATAGATCTGGGTGTTAGCAGGTTAACAATGATAACTCACCTTAAGGTCCCTAAAAATAGAAGTGAAAGAAGCACATCAGTACGGAAGAGCAAGGGGGCCAGAACAAAATTCTGAAGATCCCCGTAATTAACTGGCAGAGGGTCAGATGAACACTTATTAAAATGCAACAAAGCACAACGGGGTGTCGCAAAGACGGAGTTTCAATCTTAGCCATGAATTTCTTGGGTTTTGTCAGTTCCAGCCAGGCCTGCCATGTTATTGTAATAAGTACTTTTCTCTACATATTACCTTTGAGAATTTTGGGGGAACATTTATGTTAAAGGGTTAAAAGGGCAGTTTATAGACAATTCCGGGGACAGGACTCCTTAGAAAGTATAGGAAGAATGACATTATGGTGATATTTTAAGACGTATTTGTATCCGATATTTGAATGCTGTGAGATAAATGCATCAATTTACCTTCCAGTTTCAAAGGCAATAGTAAGTCTTCATTAAGAAATAGTGTTCTCCCAGTGCAATATCCCTACCTTACCCTAATGCTGCTAAATACTATATATTGTCAACCCCTCTTTTTACAGCATCAATACAATACTCTTAAGCTGCCTCTGTCAGATAATTTTGATGAGGATCAATATTTCACTTCACAATTTACCCACACCAACTCTCACCCCACCTTAATCCAAAACCAGATGTCCAGGCAGCAAATGTAGATGAACTATCTTGAGAAAAGGACTTTAAAGATTTCTTGGCCATAAATATTGCTTGCTAGCACAAAGAGAAGTCTGTGTTTTAAACCATAGACTCCATCTAATCCCACCTGATTTTAACACCATTCTAATTTGGCTGATGTGTTTTGTTTTTACGTTAAAACATGCTGTCGGAATTGGTTGATTAAAGATAACTGAAAAGTAGAGAGAGCTGTGGGGACCACTGAGACGTGGGGGATCTGGAGGGGTCAGGACAAAGGTAGGGCAGGAGGAGGATTAATGCTTCCTCAGCTTCCATAGCAGATGCAAAACTGTACCCCATTTCCTAACACTCAGATGTGTTGTATGCTATATGTTTAATATATTGTTTATTGAAGGTTTTTGGAATGAAATATAACCCAGAGTACACCGTTACATCAGGATTTACAGATGTTTTCTTGTATCATAATATGTTGGCAAAACAGGAGAACATCACGAATAGCTGATCTGGCTGAAGTCCTCAAATTCATTGTTTTACGGCAGTGTAAGTTTGTTAGTGTATTTAAGTCCAGCAATATTTTTTTTTTTCCCCAGGTGTATTTTGAAGTGCAGTAATGTTTAGCTGCTCATATGTAGGAGGGGTTTTTTAGTTTCTTTTTTTTTCTTTAGTAAGTAAGATTACGGCATCTTGGATTTTGTAATTCCTTCTTAAATTATTTTAAGTTTTCTTTGCATATGTGCATACCCACACACACATATTTACCACTTGGAGGACAAGTTGGATAAAGCAGAAGTGTAATATCACGCCTCCCCTCTCCCAAATGAAGGACTGGCCATCAGTGGGTACCCAACGCTGGAACACGAAGAACAAAATGCTCTATAGGCAACTGTCGATAATCTGGCCTCAAATCCTCATTGCTGGGTGATTCCTAGTTCTCTTGCAGTCGTGGCTCAAGTAAGCAGCAGCGTTGTGGTGCACTGGCAAACAGGACCTTGGTCTTGCAAAATCCTGCCTACCCAATTTGTTATGCTTAAAGGCATTCAAGTCAACCCTGTCCCCAAATGGGTAACCACAGCCCGTGATGAATGCAGCGTGGGGTTTTCTAGTGGGAAAAGTAGGGGCTGTAGGTTGTTTAAAACTGACTGGGTTTTGCTTCAGTGAAGGAGGAAGCGAACTACAAGAACAGAAAGAAATGAAAGAAACAGTCATGAGAAGGGTCCCAAGACAAAGCAGAGACCAAAGCCCTTGGGACACAGAATTGATTATGTGGGTAAAAAATGAAAGTTGGTGAAGGGAAACTTTTTGCTCCAGTTTCTCCTATGATCAAGGGGCCAGAACTTTGTGCAGTCTTTCCAACAGGGTTGTACCAAAGGTTATACTGCATTTGTGCCAGCCACTGCCCAAAGGCTGCAGTTCTACAGGACCAGGAGTATTTGAGGATCCACTTGAACCAGAGGTGTAAAAAATACAAACACCTGTCTGAATTTCACTTCTTCTCTATATTAATCCTGCCTTTCTGTTCAAAAAATAGAAATCTTCTCCTCATCCTTCTCCTTCTGCCTGTGGGTCCTTCTCATCTTTGTTGTCGTCTAAGAAGGGTGCAATAAAGAAGCAAGATGAAGGAGGCAAGTCCTTGTTGTGGTTCTGCTAAGAGCACAAGTTACAGCACTGGGCCCATGAAACTAACAGTCAGTACTTCACGTGGAAGGACTGGCTCTCACATCAGTTTGCTCTCTGAGTTTCCAAAAGCACATCAGGAAGCAAGATGTTCTTAACATGGAGTGGTTCATGAATTTAGTATCGCAATAAATGCACCTTCCCGAGTCAAGAGCCTGGGAAGTCAGTCGGTTTTGTGGGCAACACCATTGCAGGGCAATCTTATCTCTGTGAGAACACTGACCTTGCTTCCCTGAGTAGGGATGTGGTTTTCCTCCATTATTTTCACAACCCTCCCAACTCTCTGGTTGTATTCAACCTTCAAGTGTGAAAACAAGAACATCCCTTACGCTGCTTCTTTCATCAAATCACTCATTCTTTCCTTATCCTCTGTAGGTCCTCACCAGTCTCTCACATCTAGATATATTTATACATGTTGGTTTTCACTGATCCTACCCTACTTTTTTGCCCAGGTTTTTTTCCACGGTGCCCAAAGCTGTCTTTCATAGTCATGCTCTGTGGAAAGCCATTATGCATATAAAAAATTCAAATCCAGTGCTACCATAGGCCCTTAAAAAGACTGATATATCCTGTTTTTTCTGTTCTAAGCAGGACTCATGGACACTAATCATTTGCTCAGTATTTCCAGGCATTCAAGATTCAGTTAGAGCAATGAACTATCATCCAGAAATCCTGGATAAACAGCCACTGTCTATGCACAGGCTGCCTGTGCGCTACATGAACTGTAGATCCAGTGATCCTAGACCCACCGGTCACACCATAGATGGACCTCATACACTCAGAGCCACTTCTCTGATCTCCCAGGCAAACCGCAATTTTCCTGTGAGGAGCAGGTAAATCATAGTTGGAACTGTTCCTCTAGCCGAGGTTTATTGATTGCAAAAGAGAAACTAAACCACGAGCCATGCCATGTGGCAGGTGCTGGGCACTGAAGCTAAGTGGAAGTCCTGGCTGAGTATAAGTCTTCCATAAGCCACACTTTCCCTGCAAAGTCCCTTTCCCTTGGCCCTTTTCCAGCCCTGTAGTCTCTGCTTCACCCTGCAGAAGAACTCAAAGCACTGGTGCCTTTCAGGCCAGAGAGTGGACCTCAGTGTAGACTCTCAATAACTGGTCTGTCATAGCACCTTTCCATCATTTTCATGGTCTTAGTGTTGCCATGACATTATTGACACCCAGAGTCCTTACGACCCCTGAAAACCACCTACTTGTCCAGCCTCAGATGGGACACTTTTCTGTACAGAAAAGTACAACAGAACCACGTCCTCTGAAGATTCGTGCTCCTTCCCGTCCTCCTGGAGCACAAGTTCACCAGCATCCCCATCCTTCTACCATCTGTTCAGTCTGCAGAAAGCTACTTCCCAGCAGCTGCTCGTAAGTGGAAGGAGAACAATCCTGGGAAGGTCATCCCGCAGGCTTGGTTACAACACAGAAGGAAATTTCCAGGGACAATTCATTTCCTGGTCCTCTTCCTGTCAGAACAGGATTCCTTCAGCAATAGGTTATCGGCTTCCCACACTGAAATGAAGGTGAATATTTTTGGAAGATCCATTAAGCTTGCTTTTCATTAATAGCTTCCACACACTTAGTGGCTAGTCCCTGTAGCTCTCACACAAACAAACCTCTTCTCAGTGTTTGGAAAAATTAGTAAAACTTAGAATCACAGGAAATAGGGGTCTCTTCATCAGTTAGTCTATGTAAACGGCAGGACCTCGAATGTGCCTGAAAGATATCTGCATGACTTGTTCTTGAAATCTCCCAGCGGTGGAGATCCCACAATCTCCCCAGGTGAGGTAAGTGTTCTTCTCCAGTGCTTAACTTTTCTTACAATTAGAATTTTTTTCTTGATGTCTAACCCAAATCCCTCTTGCTGTGATTCAAGGCTATTACTGCTTGTCCTATCCACATTGGGCTTGTCATACAGATTATTCTCTTTCTCTTACATATCTCTCAGCTGCTACCATTTCTCTCTTACTTTTAGATGGAATAACCACAATCCCTTCACCTTTCATTCATAGACCTTATTTTCTAATCATTCTCATTCTCTTCTGACCTCTGCTCTCCAAATTGTCCACATCTGGTTTTAAGTTCAGTCATCAAAAAGTGGACACAGTACATCACTGGAAGCATCACTGACACCAAGCAGAACTCAGATCATGTGTTTGTTCTTTCTTCCCTAAGAAAAGGGTGTTTTATTGGGTTTAATCCACAGTGCATCTGCTCTTCTGGCTGTAAAGGGTTGCTATGTAATAGCAGTTAGATTTTTAGTACACTGTTTAGGCAGCTAAGGAATGGCTTTTTAGCATTTCTAGCATTTTAAATGCTCTCCAAGCATTTCTTGTGAAATTTTGTCATCATTAGCATTTGCAATACAATTGTAAGGCAGAGAAATATTATTGTTGCCATTTTTCCAATGAAGAGGCTGCTGGACTGCAAAATGTGCTTTGCAAAGGCATATTTTGTCTTGTGCCTTGTGAGGAGAAAAAGCATTGCTGGATTCTTCTGAACAGGACTCTGCAGTGTATTTGAAATCTCCTTCCACAAAACATGATTATTCAATGAGTGTGTTCATAGTGCAGGTTTCCAAGCCAAGTCTCTCTTCTTGAGGGCTCTCAAAGGTGCTTAACTGTAAGCTCATATGATTAATATTTTGTTCATTTCTACATTTTCCATTTAAGTACCTAAGTTTTGGTCTTTCGTGTGCTCCAGAGCACTTTGCCAAATTCTTTTATCCCTCTTGGGACAGTTGGTCAAGGAGAAAGGCAGGATGGCAGCTGGAGAAGATAGGACCAGAAAAGAACCTGAGGGAGGGTCTTCAAGTGACAGAAAAGACTGTTTCGCTGAGCAGAGATGAGACAGGAGCATTCATCTGTAGACCCTGCCCCTAACCAGAACATGGAATTTTTTCAAGTTTTCTTAATTTACAGTGTTCCTCTAATGTCAGCAAACACCTGAAGCCCACCTAAAAACGTGTCTTACTTCCCCCTTGTGGCTGATCTACCAGAAAAGATGACAATCTACTATTGCTACTAGGTTCTCAATATCTCAAGTAACAGAGGTCTTCATTGTGCAGCAAAGGTTTCCAGCGTCTAAAGGACACGTGTACAAATCAGAATGGTTCTGCCTAACCTCATTCATGCCATGCGTATTTTCTTTTTCCTTGGTTTTTTTTTGATCTTAACTTAGCCCTCTTGTTTCTATGCATTATATGCATAGATATGCATTAGAAAATGTGATGTGACATCAATTTCCAGCACTGCTAGGGTTTTTGCACATGATGCAATCTGGTGCTCCAGTGGCCTGTTCTCATGTGACATAAATTGAAATCACAGTGGGTCATAATGCAGCACAACAGGTGCACCAAAATGTTTTAAATGGTTTCTATTCTTTTTTTTTTTTTAAATCAAGTCAGAATCAAGAACAATGGCAGCCATTAAATCAGTTCTGCAAATCTTTGCAGGCAGAGCAGCTGGAAAGAGGGGATCAGGGAGAGGACGGTTTTTGCTATTTGCAAGGGGGATGCAAATGCAGTTGTGCAGTGTAAACCACATATTATATTTTTTGTCTTTCATGTGTTGTGATAAAAGTAGTTTTCTTACCAGTATAACATGTTTCATTAATACAATGTTTAAATAATTAAATACAGCAACTCTGGAGGCGATGGCTAAGATAAAAGTTTGTAGGCAATCCATTATTGTGATCAGACAGTACTTCTTAAACCCATGGAGATGCAATTTAGTAATTTAACTTCTGAAGTCGGTTGTTTAATAAACTATTACATTTTAATATAGTTTTGTTCTTGTCAAAGGGAATGATTCATTTCCCCTCTGTCAATTGTTCCAGCTGAAGTTATTAGTGGTTCCAGGGTTGAGGGGGTGCTGGGTTCCTGTTTGAATATCACTGCCGTGTTGTTCCCACTCTCTAGATGTTGCCACTGTAACATTTTGCGTGTGATCTACTGGTTATAATTATTTTGTAGGGATAGTAACTGCCATCATTTGAGTCTTCAGTATTGATATATTTCATTAGGTTTAATTCTGTTGGCAGAGAGTAAGGTACTGGTTAAGGGGGTTAGATAATTAGTTGTAGCAGGATTAGATGAATATTGGTATACTCTAATAATGGATGTCCCAGAAAGAAACCTGGCAAAACCATTAAATAGAGGAAATATAATAGCAGACAAACTAAACATTACCTCTGCTACTATTTGAGTTTGTCATAGTTTTAAACAGGTTTGCTTGCTGAAGTTTCACTCTGATCTTCTCATTCATTTTTCTTTATTAAAAGAAGCTTTTATAAGAAGCGTGTTCTTAAAAAATCCCAAAAGCCTGTATTTCTCTCTGATTGTCGTTCCCCTCCTATGAAGATATTAGTTATGTAATGGTGCAGTGTAGGTTTAATACTGTCTGTTCGGCTCCTTCTTTTGCAAGTTGCTGCCGGCTGATAAAATACTGTTCAAGACAGGCTTGGCAATCAGTTAAATCATTCTCCATATGCCCACGCGTTACCGGTAGCAGTCGAGGGTGGTGGACGTTTCCATGCTACTTCTGCACAGAAATGCCAAGGGAGCAGAGACCGGGATGGCAGCACCCGCTGTGCCTGAGCTGGTCCTGCTGTCTCCGTGCAGTGTGACAGGTCCGAGAAGATTAGGGAGCAAGGGCCTTTCCGCAAGCATTTGCTTATCACTGGCCTTGGTGACACGTGGGATTATTTATGGCCGAGTCCTTTACCGCAGCACTTACGGTTCTGAGATAAAAAGCACGCACCAGAGTCCCCACCGCCTCTCCAGCTGAACAGATGGAAATTGGCATTATTTGAAATTCAAGGAGTTTGTACTGTACACAAGAATAATCCAAATGTGGAACGGGATTTGTTATTAACTGTAAATCCCCTTTCCCCTAAGAAAACCAGAGTAAATGCAGGAAATAAGCTCCCATTTATATACCATAGAGACAATGCTTCATTGTCACTTGTATTTTAAAGTCACAAGTGAAAAGTAAATGGAAAGTGGGAGCAAATATCAAGGTGTTAGTGGCTTTGATCCTTCCACAGTGCAGTCAACAAGAATTTTTGTAGCTTACTTGCAACCAATGAGAAAAGGCTTACATATACAGAATATTTGGTGGTTTATTCTTTAAAGCGTGTGTTATTCTGCACCCAAATCAAGAAGAGGGAAAATGTCTTCACCTCTTTTTTTTACTGTTAGTTCTGCACATTTCTCATTTATTTACTCTTTACACTGCAGTATTTTAAGAAACTTTCAAATATTTCTTTAAACACATAGAAAAGAACCTGTGTTAAAATAATTCCAAGTATCCATTTCCAGAATGCCTGAAGCTTATTGTTACTAGGTACTTGTGAGGCACCTAAGATTTAATAAAAAAGAGCTGCAGACTGAATTTCCTTATACATGCTATAGAAATTTTGCTCAGTCCAGCCTAACTCCATCATCGTCAAGTTTCCCCTCAGAAAGGACCATTCCCCAAAAGATTATTATTCTCCCACAGTTGTATGCAAACCCTCAGGAAAATACTAACTTTCCTTCCTTGCACTTATTTCTTCTCTTTAAATTACATTTAGGACAGCCTGTGCCACAATCTGCCTGGGGTCCCACGTGGCTAAAGCCACCCTGGCTGCCTTTGTATCCCAGCGCAGCATCCATTGCAGACATAATTTATGTTACCAAACCCACATGGCAGTTCAGGTCTCCTTAAATGTGGTCCTCAGCATTACCCACTCCAATCTTCTTTCATTTGTGTTCAAATGATTTTCCATTTTCCTTGACAGTCTCTGAGTTTCAGCCTTACAGGAGACGGTAGGCAGAATGCACGTGCTGTACAATTTTGGCTTCAGGCAAAGTGGCATCTTTTCTGTAAGAATCTGCACTAGTTACTGAACACCACCCATCCCACACTGATATCATTTTCTCTCTCTCTTTCTTGGTCACTCTCTCTCAAACTATTTGACCCAGATAGACATTTTCTTCCGACCCCTAAATTGCATGCACTGGAATCATACTGAGTAAATTACACTGTGCATTTGTGTCCTATGAATATTTGTCAATACTGTTGTTATCTTGCTCGGCAGGTTGTTTTTTTCTTCTTCTTCCTGTGACTCTGCAGAGGAGAGTTGCATGCAACCTGTTGCATGCTGCAAAGAGTACAAGCCTAAAGTGATTTAAATGTGCTCTATTAGCATTTCTTTGCTTATTATGCACTATGAGCTTTACAAAGATGGTTTCTACATAGGTGAATGCAGGTGCAGGGGAAAGCTAATTTGCTATCAATATACTAGTCTTATTGTAAATGTCTGCCAAACTAGATCTCCCTTTTTTCAAATTCACTTTGGTTATATACACATAAATCTTTGCAAAAAAACTATACCTTGCATGTGTAATGCTGGAGGTATCGGGTCTGTATACAATAACAAAAGCTTCCTTGTTTTCCACGAAGTGGAGACGTGAGAAACAATGGTGTTCTTGATACCTATGCATCACTTTTAGCATTATGGTAGCCTAGGCACTGGCATAATAGAGGCATCAGGTAAAATAATAATACTCAAATGATGTTTGCAAAGTTGAGCTCGTAAATGTCAAAGGTGATTTGAAGTGGACAAGAGTGAGTCTTAACAAATCAACTAGGGGCTGCTGGCAATTGTTTCTGTTCTCGGTTCTTATTGAAACTAATATTGGACAAATTGAAAGAGTGATTGCCTTAGAGCCTTCGCAATGTCTTCACCAATCTGTTGCCCATTTCCATAAAAAATGGGAGTGAAAATGGCAGCTGACTTCTTTTGACCTCTCTCAATTTCACTGTGGCTCCTGTCAGAGGCCTGAAAAAGCAGTTTTTCAGGCAGACCATTATCTGCCATAGCAAGTTAGTTGGCAGAGAAATTGAAAAATATCAGTCAAATAATCTATTTAAGCCTGGTCTTTCTGTATGTGTTGTAATCTGAATGGTAGCAAACCAGCAAAAAACTAAAAGCCTCAACTTGAAAGTGGATGAACAAGTGGAGTTAGCTCCTTTACCAGACATTTTCTTTTGTTACATCAACTTCTTCTTCTGTCCCTCTGTCCTCATGATTTGACTGTCAGCGTTACAATAAGATAAGAAGCTACCTGGAGTGCCTGAATCCTAGTCCTCCTTATCTTCCTGACATTGATTTCTACCCTTCTGGAATCATGGACC
Organism: Buteo buteo; assembly: GCF_964188355.1. Taxonomy (NCBI): domain Eukaryota; kingdom Metazoa; phylum Chordata; class Aves; order Accipitriformes; family Accipitridae; genus Buteo; species Buteo buteo. Next base: position 5,518,894 of record NC_134195.1, on the reverse strand, counting down.
AAGAGCTGTTTTGCTCCGCTTGCCTTGCCAACTCATTCCCTTCCCATGTAGTATCTTCCCTTAGATTCACCAAAGTGTCACCACTTTGATTCCATAAACTACTTGCAGAAACACCTCCTTCTTCTAAGATTTACTTTCATGAACATTTTCTTCTTAGAAACTTGCAGTCCCACTAAAGTTTCTCTAAAAAAGGCTCAGACCTGTTGTTCATGGATATCAGAGATGTGCCGACACTGAGCTTCCCTCAACTTCCCCCGTGACCGACAACAGAGATCTTAATTTCCCTTGAAAGCAGGTCAAGCTATCTAGTACAGGATTTACTCTTCGGAATTGTGTTTCTCTTCTAGATGGAGTTTTGAAGAACTGCTCTCCTAACTTTCACTCATTTTTCAAGTACTTAAAAATAGGTACAGAACTGGAGGCTCCATGGCTTTGGGGAACCCTTAAAATGAGTGCCTCAGGACCCTAGTCCATGCTGCAGCCTAACAGTGCTGCGACTACCCAGCCCACACTCGATTGCATCAAGCGAACAGCTTGGACGCTATTTCCACCTCAGCCGTCTTCCATCAAGCTGATTCTTTCTGCCTCAACCCCATGTTGCTAGAAGATATGAAGATCGCTACAGTCCCTCCTTCCCTCCCCCATCTTCCATCCTTTATCCTCTCCCAAATTATCTGTGGGTATCAGATGTTCTCTCACAACTGCTTCTAGCTATTGCTCTGCTTGGTTTTCTAGTTCTGGCTTTCCCTGACTGCTGCTCAGCCTCTTCTTAACCTGGTAAAGTAGATATCTTTCACAGTAGCTAGGCACTTCATAGACATAATCATGATTTCATCTGGGAAAGGAACTAAAAGCTTTTTTGACTAACCAAGGCAGTCACAGACGACTCTTCTTGCCTTAGTTTCATGGTTAGAAATGCCCAGGTGCCCTTTCTTAACATTTCATTTGCTTCTGAACATAGCATTTCCTACTGTGAGACTTAAAAAAGACATATTATTTGTCTTTGGAATACCTTAACTAAAAAATTTGGTTGAAATTTCAAGGTTAGTCTGCTGTTGCTGAAATTAAGATTTGTCTTGTAGTGAGTTCTGGGCTATTTAATGTAACATGTGATTGTTGTACCAGAAGCAGATTCTTTTAAAAAACCAGATGCACGGTTTTTCAGCAACAAGAAAAAAAAATCTTGTTTCCTTTTGTATGAGTGGAAAGAAACAATTTAGACTTCAGAGAATTCTTCTCACTTTTCGCCGCCTTCCATTGTGAAGAACCACTGTGTTTAATTAAGGACAGAATTGCTAGATATACTCAGACAAAGAGTATCAGACCCATTTGGTTTCCATCAGCAATCATAAGATAGTGCTAGGGAAGGGACTGTGTGAATAATGAAGACACTAAAGTAGCAAAACTGGAGACAGTTACGACTGCCATTCTGAGGTCCATTGGAGGTAAGTTATTGACTGACCATGTTATAAAGTTATAATGCCACAGCAGCAGCTCAAGCTTTCTGCAAAGCCATCCTCGTTTCCAATGGATTTAACACATAGTTGCCATGCTACTGCAAAATACTGTCCTGTAATTGGCAACTCATTAAGTGATGTGCTGCAACTGGGTCGGCCTATTCCTCTGATTCCTGATTTCAGAAAAGTTGATTTTCATGCAGGTATGAAGTTTAAAGGTACAAAACTGTGGTTGTTAGGCTTAAAATCTGACCTATTTTTTGCCAGTTTTTCACTACTATGTAACTTTCCTCCAGCTGATTGTTTTCATTTTATTTCATTTATTTTTATTTTGGTTTGCTGGAGTTTAGGACTCCAGGGCTATCCAACTACTAAGGGTTAATATAACCAGATTAAGTGTAGGTTCCAACTAACAGTGTTCTCCCTTGCAACGCTTTCATGTTGAGGGTCTACAGAGCTTGCAGACTGAATATCATTGTATCACTCACAGGCACCCTTCTACTCCCATGAGGCTGCTATATTAACCTCCTACTTTTCTGTCTGTCCTTTGTAAAGCTCAGATTTTTCCTACACTGATGCTGAGGATGACCCACTTTTGATCAGAGATTCTCAGTAGTCAGAATCTTAACTGTGGCACTGTGGTCTCATAAAGATGCATCTGAACCTAAACTTGACCATGGTTTTTATTACTATAATTATTACTTCACTGCATGACATCATGCATACATATTTCATATTTGTTTACTCCAGAATAAAACAAAATATACCTTTTGCTGGATTTTTCAGTCCTTCATCTTGTGCAGGATTTAAATATCAGCCTATCAGTGACGTGCAGACCCCTACAAAGACCTCCCTTGATATTTAAGGTGAGAATCAGGATGCAGCCTGGTCCCTTTACTTTCATTGCGGCCAAGTTTTTGATGTTGGTGGTTTGGTTTTCCCTACAGAGATTTTTCTGCATTCACAGGGGAAGACATAAGATTTTTGTGCAAGTGCATAACAGTGAGGATAAAACAGGACTCTGTTAGCTACTGCAGGGAGCTGGGCTAACCAAATTGCTCGCCCTTCAGGACAGTTGCATTCTGTGCCTTTGCAGGTGCTGGGGAGTTAAAAATAGCATGGTTCACCTCTTGGACAGACATGGCATTAGATTTCAAAATCCTCATCCTTAGCAAGAAACCAGAATAAAAGGGCATTGTGGCAGACAGCAGCATGGGAGGTAGGGCTCAGAGTGGTTGGAAAGTGAGCTATCTCTGCAAAAGTATTAAGCATGACCTACTGTCCTCTTCTTCCATTTGCAATGCTGTGGTCCAGCAGGTTTGCAGTCTCCAGGGTCATAAATCCACACACATAGACACTTTTCTTCCATCCCAGCAGTTCCCTTTCTGTAAAAGCACCATTTCTGCACTGTTCCGCCGTTGATCCGAGGGAAGCGGCTGATGCCGAGCGGTAGCAAATTGTGGCGGTGCGCTGGCCGAGACCACAGGCTCATCCACGAGGTTGTGAAAGTCTCCACGGGAGTATCCTGCCCGTGGCATCCTGCCCACCCCACGTACGACACCAACGAAGCGGACACGACATTCGGGGGGCACGCCATAGGCATCCCCTCCTGCCTGTTTGCAGGAGCCATGGCTTGCCTCAGGCTCAGCTCTGATTACTTTATTCTGCAGTACTTTGTGGGCGACAGGCTCTTTTCCAAAATGCCTTTCTCACGCAGACATCTCGCCTTTCCAGGCATGCCATCCTTCTTTTTTCTATTCTCAGAATATTCTTTTTCGGGGGTTCGGTGGCAGTGCAGCAATCCCCTGAATCTGACCTTTATAAAAGACTGGGAAAGGGTAAAAACTACTCCTTTTTACTCTGTCCTTTACAGTGCCTTTGTGATTTATAAAGAAACAACAGCCACTGAGCTTTCTTACTTTTATCTTTGTTTTATTTTTAACTTTAGCAATATCAAATCTTGATACCCTTCCCCCCTTTTAATGAAGACTTTCTAGGGAACTTTGCAAGTGGCAGTATTCAGAACTCTTTCTCAAAGGGCTGACTGAGCCTTTTTCTCATGTGTTTGTCAGGAATTTAAGTCCTGTAAGTGCTTATGGGAAAAAAAAAAACCCACCACTTTTAAAGAGTATGATTTAAATGTCCCACCCTCCTGTCATTAAACGGCTTCCAATCTTTTGTCCCTTTTGATGTCATAATCCTACCAGTTCTCCAGACTCCTGAGGACTTATCTAGGGAAAACATGGAAATCAGTACCTGAGAAGCAAATGGGCTTGAAGGACAGAAAAGAATTTTTGATGATTTATTTATATATTTAAAGAAGAGACAGCAAAGTACATTTTTTATATATATATATTTATATATATATATATAAAAATCTCACTTTTAAGTTCTTCTATGCCCTGCTGTTTGGAAGTTGTACTCTGGTTAATAATAGCACAGACTGATTATCAGAATTCCAAGGCTTTTTTCTACATCATATTCTGTTGTGGGATTTTTTTCTGTACTTACGCCTGTATATCTGGCATAATATCAAATGCTATGTAAAATTCCATAGATCTGAATTGCGCTTTCAACTTGCCAGTTGTGTCAACTTTAGATATGGCTTTTTTTTCCCCTGCAAAGTCTTACTTTTAAAATATGGATATAAAATAGTGATTAGAGTACTGTGTCAATCAGTGTCCACTATTTTAACCTGCTACTTTCAATTGGAGCAACTTATACGTTACACTCTATTCATACTGTGGAACTACCATGCCCTAGAATGAATACAAACTAGGGATAAAAAGCTTTTTGTTTCAAGGCTCCACAAATGTGGAATCAGTTACCAGTTGATTTAAGAACAATTGGGAGCTTTTCCTGTTTTAAGATGGAACTGAAACAATACTTCATGATGACTAGAAGTCGTTGTAATTGTTTTAATTGATGTTATTCTAGTGTTATCTTGGTTTATTGTTTATTTATATGCATTTGTTTATCGCAGGTCATGCTTGAAAATGGGCTTTCATCTCAATTTGCATAGTCAGCTAACAAATATATGTATGTATGTGTATCAGCTACACTTGTTTATATCTGACAGCAAAACCATATGTATTCTACATATATTTCTTGCCTTTATGTTTGTGCTATCGATTAAGACATCTGAGTTTGATTTCAGCTTGACTTTTAAGTTTGCAGGACAAACCAAGCAAGTATGTATCTAATAATATCAGTTAAATTATTGTTTGGCTCCCAAAGCACAAGTCAAGTTAAAGCATTAACTAAGCACATGTTACTGTGCTTTATAAAGCAGTTCACTCTTTAGTTGCAGGGTTTTACTCCTGCACTGGGTTGGCTTTAAGCAGCATTAGCATTCAGAAATTATTTTTGTATCTCTAAAGGCAAACGATGTATTAAAAACAATGATAACATCACTTGTAGAGAAATACAGTCTGGCATCAAGTATTTATTATCATAGCTGATAAAGTAATGGCATGTTTAATTTACACTCTCTGAGAATGATAAATATCTACATGAGTATTCCTACCTGTCTTTACATATCCAGCAAGAAAACTAACCAATATATAAGAGGAAAAGATAGGAAGAGCAAGTCATTATTTCATCTGTTCCATTTACAAACTCAGAAGTCACAAATGTGCAGCTGGGAAATGTGTTTGTCTCAAAGCTTCAAATCTGTGACATGTTAATTCATAAATAATTGCAGTCACATGGTCTTCCTCGAGGGCATTAGCTCAGTATTCCCAGTACAGTACACTTTACTTGTAATAGAAAAGAGTGGACAAAAGTGGTTTTCATAAATCAGATAAAATTGCTCAATAAATCCAAAACATCTTTCATTATTTCTAACAGAAAATGAGCTTAGTTATGTAAGCAACATTTTTTAAATTTGAATGGTCTTTGGAAGCTGGCAGGTGAGGAAATAAAGGGCAAGAATACATTATTTTTGGTTATGGAATCTGTCAGCTAAAGGTTTCACAGCCCTGGACCAAATAGTGCTCTGACTTGCATCCCTTGCTAACCCATGGACGACCTTATATCTAGATACTAAATACTTCCATTAAACAAGAGCACTTTTCTATTGGGACGGTCATATGATAACATTGCCTGTGTCATTGTCTAAATGCAGCTGTTTGCAAAAATATAGGCTTTTTCCAAAAAATGTTGTCTTTGGTACTCTGACTGCAGAGTGAATAATACAGTATGAAAGGAACCTGAAGGAGCCGTTAGGGTCCATTGTGTCAATCCAGCTGCTACACATGCATATTAAGTCCACATTTGAAAATGCCTGAGAAGCTTTTTTCTGTTTGTTTTGTTTTGCAGTCCATTTTTAAGCAGTTATACTTCTTCCTTTTTTATTGCCAGAATACCTAAACCACTCTGAAGTAGCCTTTGGACAAATTCCAATTTAAATTGAATACCATTTTAGTTATACAAGAGTAAGATTTTTTTTCTTATTCTTCTTTAAGTCAGGTGAAATCTAGAAAAAAAACCATGAAGATTTAGGACAAAAATTGTTTTTCCATTGGTTACTAAAAAAAGCATCTTGTCTCATCTGAGAGCTGGTTGTCAGGCTCCAGTCAGCATTGGAATTAGTCTCCTGAAAGTAGGAATTAGAGTGGAAAACTGACTGACCCTGACTGTAGCTATTATTGTTCAAACCACCAGAAATTTCTTTTGATAAGAATAGTGTTTTGTTCAAATATCAGATGAATTTGGTGTAGACATATGGTTGTCATCCAAAATTTCATATTTCTAATAATTCATTTGCTAGAATACTTTGAATTCAGAGAATCAATCTTGTGAGTGTAGCATAAGAACAGCATCACAAATGAGAATGCCAAATTTAAACTGTTTAGTCTGGGAATTTATTGCTGGCACTGGAATGGTTGTTGGCAGAACATGTCTATATAGGGGGTTCGTTCAGCTACTTCATTTCCAGTCTATGTCATTAAGCAGTGGTTTGAGGACACTTAGTATTTCAATGCAGTAGACAACAAAAAGAAAAACATCCCCTCTCTCCCTTTCTCTTTAATTGTATATTGGTACCTCAGAATTTTGGCTTAAATATTAATCTGATTTGCATTTATACATTGGGAATTACTTAGAGTAATTGAAAAAGTTTGTCGTTAATATAAGCTGTTGGTGTCCTGGATTTCGATACTAGTCCTAATGCTCATTTTGCAGATGCTGATGCACAGTCTTTTTAGCTTGAGTTTTAGCAGCCCGAGCTACATAAAGGATGTCGAGCAAAGCAGGTAGTGTAGGGCTAGGGGCACTGTGTTCATGAAAGAGATTTACTTCAGCATTTGTCATGCTCCAAGCAGAGAAAGCGTAGGGTTGGGGTATAAATTGTGCTTTTACTAGTTAACGGAAAGTATGGGGTGAAGGTTTGAAAGGGTTTCAAAGACAAACCTTGCCCTTACCTCCAGCACGCTGCAGAAAGGTGTCAGACACAACCAACCCCTACCTAGACCCAAAAGTCACCCTGCGGCTGGAAGGTAGGAAAGCTTCTTTTCCCAGCTGGCACTCTACTGCACACTGGTCACCAGCTGGTCTGAGGATGGCAAACGTGGTCACATCTCTAAATGCATAAGGTGGATACATCCCGGTATTAATTTAAGCCTGGAAAACACATCTCCGCATTTTCTCTTTCAGATGAAGACGGGGATTACAGATAGGGAAAAAAATTAACAATAGCAAATAAACCTCTTATTGTACTGCACGGGCTCAGAGAATCACAAAGCTATTTACCAGCAAACACATCCCATGCAGGTCATTCAGTCCAGCCTTTTTTTCTCCTTCCCTCATGTATTGTGTCAGGATTGATTTCATTAAACTTAAACCATTGCTGATAGATTGACGTGAAGTCCGGCCTTAAAATCCTGCAGCGGAGGTGATTCTGGAAAACCCCTTGATGGTCGGCTCCATGACCTAACTGTTCTTGGAGTTGTAAAGTTTTTCCTAATATTTAACCCTATTATCTATGTTGCAGCTAAAGTCCATTAGTTCTTGTTTTGTCCCCGTTGACTAATGAGAACAATTGGTCCCTGTCCTCTTGGTAACACCCCTTTGTGCAATTATCGAGAGTTATTATGTCTCCCTTTTGGCTTCTCTTCTCTAGCCTGAACATATCCCAGTCTCTTAAGCTTTCCTCCTGGGCCTTATTTTCAACACCTTTTATCATTTTTGATGTCCTTCTCTTAAGACTTTCTAATTTGTCTGTATCCTTTGAAAAATGTGGTAGCCCAAACTAAATGCAGCTCTCTGGATGAAGCTCAGCCGAGTCAAACCGAGCGGAAAAACTGCCTTCCTTGTATTACATACGATGCTCCAATTAACACAATCTAGTGTAGCGTTTGTCTTTTCTGTGACAGCATTGTCTTTTTTGCTTGTTCAATATATTGTCCATTATCACCACTATTCCCTTCGCTGGAGTTTTCTGATCTAACCGGTTATATATGTAACTTTGATCATCCTATTCTTAAGTTGTTCCATCATCTGCTTTGAGTTTCCATACAGCCACATATGCTTCCCATCTTCATACTCATTTGTATGTGGCTTTGCCTTATCTGAATCTTTGTCCTAGTGCCACTAATGTACCCTTAGCTATCAGAGTAATTTCGCTATATCATCTCTAGGGTAGACTTTTTCCAGCAACTGAATACTCTCATCAGCAACACCAAAGCCCCATCAGAAGTTTATCTCGATACCATTTCAACTACTACATTGCTACTGTGCATGTGGGGATTAAAAAGATTATATATCCTTATATACGTGTTATTTCCTTGGAAAAGGAATGTTTCCTTGTACATAGTTAATCAATGATCTGTGAAAACAGCAAGGAGGCTAGACTAGAATTACCCAAAACACAGATTTTCTTATTTGCATGGACTTATGGTATTTTGATGTAGTATTTCCTTCCACCTTAATTATGAAATCAAATACTCAGCAATTTCCCACAAGCTAGAATTTCAAAACCTCATTTCAGAAACCTGGACACGTGATGTTCCAGAACTGGGATATGTATCCGTCCCCAACCCACCTGGGAGGCAGGCAGGAGGGAATGCAGCCACTACTGAATCCCAACCCAGTCAGTGATGCTGCCTTTGCAGGACTAGCCTGGGGCTATGCAAACTCAAGCTAATTCTAGGCTTGCTGGCATAAAAGCCTTGAGAAACGGTTTTTTGTTGGAGCTACTACAGTATTACCCTACTGAAATCCAGATTTGGGGAGCTGCAGCTCAAGTTTTCAAGGCTTCTCTTTCTTCAGCAGTAAATGTGGAAGAGTTCAGAGCCCCAGAATGGACCGCGGAAATATTCTTCAAACCAGATCTCTAATAGAGCAATATTTGTCAATTTGGGGGAAAACATTCAGGTTCGGCAAACTGATATTTTTCTCACAATACAGTGTTTTGTTAGGAGCTCTGTGCATGCACTAACAATGAAGTACCTTGGTTTAGCTACATACATCTGAGCATTTCCAGGGGTTTTCATGGGATTCTCGCTCCAGAGGAGAGCTCAAAAAAATCCTTTTTTCCTCTTACTTACCTTTTATTTCTGTTACTTTTTATTGTGCATGAAAGAATGCACTTCGCTCTTGCTGGGCTAACGAAGATTTATAATGTTTATTCATTTCCTTTCCCCTCTTAACATGAACCGGAACAGTTTGCCGTACTCAGGTTTCCAGAGGTATGTCTACCTCACTTGCTCAAAAACGCATTCCCAGGAGCGGACAAGAGCGCATTGTGCCTGCACGCAATCCACACCGGGGCCTCGGGCAGCCTGCCCAAACATGCCTGGCAGGGTCCCAACCACCTCCTTACATATTTAATACCACCTAAGAATGCCCCGTGTGTTTGGGATGTTGCATGTGCTAAAGCAGCTCGTTTTCTACCCAAGCGTTCGCCCGGGCGCGGAGGCGGGTCCAGCCCGGGGGGCAATCGTGGGGCACCCCTCGGAGGAAGAGTTATTCCTTCTCTTGGAGGTGAAATGACATTGCCAGCATGGTCAGTTTGAGAGTCAGGAGGTAGGCTACCCAAAATACGAGATTTTTACAATATATTAATAAGTGTATACACTTAAACATGTTGGCATTTATAACTGTACGTATATTTCTAACGGGAGAGGATTACTAGGGGAGAGAGAAATCTTTTCCTTTCCCTTTTTCTTTTTGAAAGGAGAAAACAGAGTCTCTCTTGCTGTATTCTCACTCTGGAAGTACAAAGCAGCACTAAGGTTTTTGCAATAAAATGTTGATAACTCCATATGGAGAAAGTCCACGTAAACAATGACTTTGAACAGGCCACATGCTGAGATAGTGACACTAGGTTAGCATAGCTGTCCCCTCCAGCACAGCTGTAGCTTATACCAGCAATAAAGGCTTTCTGATGGTGTGTTATTCACCAATTCAAAAAGCAAAAGAATTTTTATCAATAACAGTACTTTTAGATTAATATAGTTGCTTAAACATTAAAGCTTCTGCAGCATAGCATTTAACAGCATAGTTAAAATTAAAACCATGAATAAACACCCCACCTCAGATTGACATTATTTTATGAGCCATTCCTAATACGGATCTGGCCATTATCATACCACCGCCTATGCCAATAACATTGCCTCTATGAATAAAATGTTTGCTTGTACAGTTGGTCTGTATTTCAGACCCAAATCTCTCAAACGAGAGTGGGAGAGAAGCCCAGCATACTGAGTCATGGTAAAGTTCTTTTCAAGGCCGAGGAAAATGTAACTCCCAGAATAAATTACCGTACACAACATTTTCTTTTGGGCCAGTTACCACTTTGTAAGAATCATTCAAGTGCTCTTATCTCATGTTCTAAAAGGCTTGCTTTGACGTGTTCAAACGTTAGCTGCTTGTTACAGGAAGACTTACTTTCCAGGAATACAAAGATTCAGTCTTTCATCAAACCGTTCGTAGCGGTACATTTACTCTCCCTGAAAAAATTGTTTCTGTTGATATAGTTCAACTACACTGAAGAAGAAGAAAAAGTTCCGTTCTGAGCAGATGGTTAGGATGACTGACTGCAAGCCAGGGCTAAGAAATTACTAAATATTGCTTGTGTTAAGAGCAGTGTAATTTCTCTACATATCTCGCTTCCAATTCTTTAGCCATTTTCTTCCTCCTCATGAAAAATAGGAGTTAGGAACTATTTCAATATGTTTTCTTTTCTTATTTTTTTTTTAACCATGTTTTTACAATCTTCTATTTATTATAGGATTTTTCAGCAGCAGGGGAACCACAAAAGGTTTTGTCCGTGATGTGGGAAGTAGTTCTCCAGAAGCAGGACCAAGATAGGAATCTCCTTCATTTTATGAGCATACAAGTAAAAGGCTCTCAAGACATAAATGAGTCTCTTCATTCTCAGACATTTCCTCCGACTGATTGTAGATAGCTAAAGCTATAAGTCTTCAGTGGTGTCACTTTTTGGAAGTTTTGTTCTTAACATATTAGGACTGATGAATAAGGCATGGGACATTCCACAATATCCCAGCTGGGGGATTATGCAGCTGGACAAAATTATCCCTATTAGGTTTTTTTTAAAATGATGATATATCTTTTGATAAACCTTCTCGTTATAGCTGAATAGTAGAGACATTATAGGACATAAATAGAGACATAATAGGACAAAATAATTCCATGAAAATAATGATGTTTTAATTTTGAACAAATGTGCCTTTAGCTAGAATGTGTGTGAGATGTCTTGTGATTACTGCAAAATGGGAATAGAAAGTGATTTTTGAAATCTGAAATACGATGATTTACAATAGAAAACCTGAGTCTGAGTTACTTCCACTCAGAGAAATACAACCTGCGATGTGTTCTGCTCCGACTAACCAACATAACAATATTGAATGCCAAATTTTGAATATCAAGCACTTGCAGTGAAGTGCTCATAAATGATACACCTTCATTCAGGGAATAATTCTGAATAATAAATCTAAGAAAGTCATAAACTGCTCTTGTACAATTCACAAATAGGAAAATGAGGTGAGGTTTGTCTAACAAATTATTCGGAGTGAATTATGCATCCGGCAGGTACCTCGAGTCCCTGATCTGTATTTTCTAAAATTTGTATGGGATGTCTCCTCTAAAGGTTTTGCAGTATAATTACCTAGATCAGTCATTCCCCAGCTGGATCCTCTATGGCAGAATCAGTGTGCTCACATATTCCTGGATGAGATTGCTTCTACACTGTTTCCTTATGCCACTTCCACATTACCTTTCTAAGCAGATTTGTCACCTGTTCTGGGAGAAACTGTGGCCTCCATTTCCTTCGGTGACCTAAAATAATTAAGAGCTAAATCTCCTGTCTTCAAGTACTTTTGCATATGTTTAAATTTATGCACATGAGTAGTTTCATTGATTTTAGTGGGTCTATTCATAGGACTACATTTAAGCAAACTTATTTGCAGGTTTGGGCTCTTAAGAGGTTTGTCTCCTAGTGTTATGTGCTTCCTACTTTATCAGTAAATAGATCATTATCACTCAGTAATGCCCGAAACATGCACTACTAACCAAAGGAGCTATGAATGATCTATAATAAAAATCTGTAGTAAAATTAACTGGTTTTGCTTGCATTTAAAATCTTTATTTTCAGTTAGATGTTTGTGATTTACATGGAAACAGAAGAAATCAGAAAAAGATGCCGTGTGTTCGGAATCTTCTTTTGCTTTTGAAAGGTACTTTGGGTCAGATCCCCAAAGAAAACTCGGCACTTAATTGCAGTTTCCGGAGGTGCTTGGTAGTAAACGTGGCTCGGAGCATAAGAAAAATTGTGTATTTTTTCAGCCGTTTGTGGAAGTAACACTGACACTCGGACAAGTATAAATGTGGATGGCTGTGATGCATTTCACTGCTTGTAACCTATACAGACAGCACTGGAGTGCAGCAGTCAGCTGAAGGAGCTGGCTTTTGGAAGGGGGAGAGAGAAGGAATATCTAAATGGGTTAGCTGTTAAGAACAAGAAGCTTTTGATTTAAGAAATATTAAAAGTGAGTTCCTGGATTTTATTCCTGACATACACCCAATTAATATATTTTCCAAAACCGAGACACTGTATTTGCAGGATTTATTTAATATTAATGGAGGCATTAAAGGGATAATCTAGTACCTGTAAGATGCTTTTAATTTTTTTTTCCAGGTTTTGTTTCAAAAACGCAGAAGCTGCTTCTGACCTAATTGATCAAAAATGCTTTTCTTCGGGAAACAGTGCAAAATGTCTTCTTTTCAAGGCAAATGAATTTGGGGACTGGTGAGACAGGGAGAAAGGTAATATATGCCATCAAAAGTGCCAGGATTTGAGCTGGAAATAAACCTCCAGCATAACATGCCTTTTGATATTGCTCATATAGTCATTCAGAACTTGTATTTCTTCATTTGGATGCATACAACTAGTTAAAAATTTCTGTTACGAGTCTTTTCTTCCTGCTACTTTTCTAAATTTCATGGAAAGGGTATTCTTCAAAGTTATCTTATGATCGCTCTTTAGAAATTACCACTCATAGGAAACCTCAAGCAAAAATAAGTTTATTAATTAAATAATTTTACTAATTAAAAAAAACTGAATAAATTATATATTTTTAATAGGGAATTTTGGACATATGTCTAGGCACCTCAACCCAGATCTACTGAAAACTTTATTTTTCTTCCAGCTGCAAAATTCATCTGCTATGTTCCTATGATTATTATATTAATATATTAATCACCAGACAAATTACTAGAAAGGATAAAGAGAAAAAGTTATCACCTATAACTGTGTTAAAGTATTTAACTTGATGAAATTTTTCAGTAAAGTAAAAAAAAAACAAAAAAACCACAACAATATTTTCTGACTGATCACACACATGTTTCATAAATGGATGGATTGCCTTTCATACACTTAAATTCTGATTTTTAAAAAAACGCAAGTATTTACACATTATCTCCCGGTTCTTTCGATGAAGTACTGAACGAAGAGTACTACAACCCCTCCCAATAGTTTGACCTTTCCCCTGTGATCTAACCTCGCTTTCTCCTCTTTTCTACTTTTTAATAACTGCATGGGCACCATTTACCAGATACAAGAGGAATACCTTACATAAGGACACATAACCCAGGACTCTTTTTAATATTCATGAGTTTGTCAGCTTTATTAAAGAAATTCAAGTAGCTAGTGAACACTGGATTGCATTCCTCCACCATATATCTTTTATCTGGCTGTTAAAGTTAAGCATTACTAATGCCATTTTAACTTCTCCTTCTTTGGAATTCAACTCCTTGGTGGACATGTAATACACGCTCTAGATTCTCCAACGTGCCTACCTATGTTAACAACCACAACTATTTAGAGTTGCTACCGGGGTCCTAAAGACATGAAAGTTCCCAGATCCAGCAGGTTAGCTTTGAAGTCACTGAAAGAAAGAACCAAAAAAATTTAGAAAGTTCTCCCCTCCAGTCAAAATCTGGAGGTTCATTTCCCACCTCAGATTTTTTTTTCAAAACTCGCTAGGAAAGTCCAGATTCAGGTTTCAAAAACCATGAGGAAAAAAGGAAACCCTTATTGTTACTGGTTTTTTCTGGCCAAATCTTGACATTTTCCAATTGTATCTCCATTCAAAACAAGAGATCAGTTTAGGAATAAAAAATACAATTACTACATGAAAGGAAACAACATTCAAATGTTGTTAATTAAATGAGGGAGTGGATGTCAATGTTAATGTGTAGGTACATAAAAAGGACCTTATTTTGCAGATGTATGACAGGGCTCCCTGAAGAACACAAGTTTATTATATTAATTCTATGGTAGTTGAAAGCTACATAATCAAAAACACCTTCTAAGTTTGGCAGAAATATAACACTGGCTGTTTAAAATAAAAAGTCTGTATGGAAAGTTCAGTTTTGTTTTGTTATGTTTTTTTATTCCCCTAGGGTCATTGTGGTGGAGGAAATATTTTTATCCAGGCCTCAGGAAATGGTGGTCTGGCTTGCAACTGCAGCGGTGCGGATAGTTACATGAACAGTATTTATTTGGGGCAAAACATGCCATCACTTATCTGTCCCCCAAAACTCCTGGACTCCAAGAACTAATCAATGTCAATGGCCACCTGGAAATATCCAGTGAGGAAGGACTGTGGAAGCTACTACGCTGAAACGACCCTTTGAATCTGAAGGGAGGTGAGTCAGAAATGTGCAAGTAAGATATCGGGGTGAATAAGCAGAACCCTGCTGAGTTATATTTCAAACAGAAATTCAGTGAGAGGCCGTCCTGTACTTCACTTATACAAATGGGCTGAAATGACAAGGAACACGGAGGGTTTTCTGATGGAGCCTTTGTGCTTTGCAGGTGAATACTTATGGCAGAGGCAATGTGGCCACCTCAAGTTAGCAGAAACCCGGCAGATTTTCTGAAGGTAGTTTTACCGATTTTCACTCCTCTTTTCAGGACTCTGCAAGTCTTTCTCATATGCTCCTTCTAATATAAGGAAGTCCATTTCCTATTCCATACCCAAAAATTGGTACACATAAATCTGCAGATCCATCTGGGTTCTTCTGCTGTAATTCTGCCCATTCCAGACACCTTACAAACTGGTTGCTTTTTCCTTGGCTTCTTCAGAAAATATGGAATGAAAATGTTGACATTAGCTGTCAGGCTTCGAGTGCACACAGTTTCTTAATTCCCAAAAGATCTTCCTTATATAAAGTCCATTTATGATATCACTTACAAGTTTAATGAACACTCTGTCTTTGATAACCATTCAGATACACTTAGGCAAGTATCTTGCTATGTTTTCCCTTTCTATTCAATACTGGTGGAGTTCATTTAGGAAACTACCTCTTTAGGCTATGATATTTTAGCTCTTCTTTTCTTTGTGTATTCCATTTTTGAGATACTTCCCATCATGTTACAGCCCAATTTTTTCTGCAGATCAATTTTTTTATTACGCATTTTTTCTTCAAGAAACCTCTACCTTCCAAGTTTAATCAACATTGCTCTACCTTCCACTTTCTATTTTATAAAATATGACAAAACGCACTCTGCTTCCTTTTTTTGTTGTTGGTGGCTGTCCCCTGTCTTTACTTATAAATGTAGCATTGTCTTCATTTTCTACTAACTTTGCTAGGTGTCACCACTCATCTTTTAGCTAAATGATACGTATTTGGAAATATTAAGAGAATCTCAGATGAAAACCTTACTGCAGGTCAGTAATAAACTTTTTTTTTGGGGGGGGGGGGCAGGGAGGGAGTGGAGAAGTACAATTATAAGATTACAGCTGATACCAGGCATAATTTTTACAACTGGCCAATACATTGAATTATTAATTCCATACAAAACCACTTAAAAAGCAACATTAAGAACAGATGACAAAATAGAGTATATTCTGGTTTACCTCTTGATTGCCAAACCATGGCATTCCCACTAAAAATGAACTAGTGATTGGCAACTTGCCTGGTTTTCAACGTGTGATGTCTAGCTGGTGCTGCAGGGAGCTGAATTTTCACCGTAGTCATGACGGATTAACAGCAACTTTGGTAGCACCAGTGGTAGACCAGCAAGAGTCTGAGAATCAGACTTTTTTTTTTTACATCCACTTCGCCTCAGACCTCATTTTCCTCTCTTTGAATATTTCAGACAAAACTACTCAGCAGTATCCAACAATGAGTCCAGGGAGATAATCTTGTTTTGTACACATTGAAAAAAATCTGGCAGTCTTTCCTTTGAAGTGCTCCAAGTCTTCTGTGCCTGAGAGCAAAGGCTTGAAATTTTCAAAGGATGCATAGCATTGATATAAATCCAAACCCATTCTAACTTGGACAAGTGAGGAACTTTTGGGAAAACATTTTCAACAGAGGTTTCACAGAATTACAGAATCATGTAGGTTGCAAGGGTCTTCAGGAGGTCTCTAGTCCAACCTTCTTCTCAGAACAAGGTCAAAATTGAATTCGGAATTCTGGTTGCTCAGGACTTTGTCCCATCAGGTCTTGAAAACCTCCAAGGGTGGGTTCCACAGCCTGTCTGGGCAACCTACTCTAGTGCTTCATTCTCTTCACAGTTAAAAAAGCTTTTCCTTACATCCAGTCAGAACCTCCCCCATTCCAGTTAAGTCCATTATCTCTTGTTCTCTTGCCGTGCATCTCAGTAATGAACTTAGCTCTGCCGTCTTAATAGCCTACTCATGAGTGTTGAAAGGCAGCCCTGCAGCCATCTCTTCAGGCTGAACAAACCCAGCTGCCACCGACATTCCTCATAGGCAATGTCCTCTAGCCCCTGGATTATTCTTGTTTACATCTTCCTTGCGTTGGGTTCCCAAAATTGAGCACAGTATCTCGATGTGGCCAAGTAAAGGAGAGTAATCACTTCTCAACATACCATTAACATCATTAATATAGAATCATAGATCAGCCCTGGATGGACAGGACCTCAGAAGATCAGCTGGTCCAGCTTTTCATCTTGCAAATATAGCCCAAGGTGCCGTTAGTTTTCACGACTACCAGGGCACACTGCTGCTCCTCTTTAGCCTGCTTCCCCCAGATTATTTTCAGCAAAGCTGCTCCCCAGACAGTCCCTCCCTAACCTGCAGGGAGTTAGTCCATCCCCCCAGTGAGCGGTATGGAAAGCTTGTACTGAGGATCTCTTGCTGGCACGGAGACAGGACCCACCATATTATAATGTAGAGAGAACAAAAGAAAGACTGGGGCTGGGAGGAGAAATGAAAAATTCTGCCTAGTAGCCTGGTAACTACCTATATCCAGGATAATTGGAAGCCAGAGAAGAGGTCACTGAGATCTCTTTGTCACAGGAGGCATTAGAAGGCTGGAAGTATGTTCTGATGAAGAACATTATATTGAGACTTACAACAAGCTTGTTGGTTTGGGGGATAGCAAACTAAATTCTGGTGAGGAAGAGGAAGACTTGGGACCAAAGAAAGTAGATTAGACCTTATTAAAGAGGGCAAGGAGCAGATACATCATAAGAAGAGGAAGAGGAATAGGCTAGGAAAGGAAACTGGACTGGGTATTTAGGAAGTAGGTAGGAAGCCCTAAGCCTTAGAGGTAGGGAGTCAGGCAATGGGCATTGCCAGTGAAACCACTGCAGAAAAGGAGTAAAAATAGATCAGATAGGGTTCTTCATGGGCAGAACAGAGATCAGGACAGTCTGAGGGTCTAAGCCCAACTAAAAATTCTGAGATGAGACTGGTACTGTGAAGATCGAATCTCATGCTGGATTGACAAAAGATTTCACTACAATGAGTGAAAATAGAGCTGGGTTAAAGAACCACCTACAGGGAAGAAATTGAACTGAGAAGGCTGTGGCAGCTTGGAAGTTATAGAGAGAGGGCATCAAGGATTGGGAAAATGGCAGGTGACATCTCTAAAAATAAATAATATGTGAATATATAATCAAATGCAAAGCATTATGCATATTTAAAAGGCAGGAGTTTTTCAAATGTTCTGGGTTTTTTGATTTCTTGGCTATGTCATGGTAGCTTTTGGTTGTGTATAATATGTGTATGATTAAAGTCTATTTTTTTGCTTGCATTGTATCGTATACTGTTGTAAGCAGATGAGTTTAAATTCCAAACAAAACTAAGAGTATCTTATTTCTCTACCTTAGTTTTACTGACAAATAATGCAACATCAGCAGAGCCCTCTGAAGGAAACTCAAAACCTCAGAGGCTGTTCAGCCTTGGTCTTCTCCTTCTTAAAGCTGAGATTTTCATGTCAAGGAAACACTGAAATCAGTTTTTCTCACTTTCAGTTCCCTCCAGCTGGAATTAGGAGTCAGAATCTCTGGCTTCTTGAATAGCAAAATCTGTTTAGACCATTCACAAAGGTTACTATTTTATGCACATGAGTAATGCAGCCTCTGTAAGTTGAACATGATGTTATCTCTAGAAATGTTATGCATAAGGTTTATCTTCAAAGATATTTCTGAACTTAACTTATGCATATCTTTGCACTCAAGTTTGATTTGATAACCTGTCAAGCAGATCTAATTTGTTTGTGTTTTCCTGTGCTCTTCTCCGTACTGCGAAGTATCTTTTGCTAACCACGCATTGGTAAAATGAGTATTAAGTTTAACACCATCCACAGTTCCTTAACAAGAAGGAAAGAGAGAAAACAAAAGACTGAGAGAGAAAGCCAGAGAAAGAAAGGGAAGGGAAGAAGGGAAGGGAAGGGAAGGGAAGGGAAGGGAAGGGAAGGGAAGGGAAGGGAAGGGAAGGGAAGGGAAGGGAAGGGAAGGGAAGGGAAGGGAAGGGAAGGGAAGGGAAGGGAAAGGGGGAAGGCAGAAATGCAAAATATGATCATAAGCATATCAAAGTGTGTGTGGACTTACAAGTTTGCAAAGAGCATTGAAATACAGCAGCAAAATAAGGAATAAGTTTACAACCATAATTCAGCTTTCCTTGAAGACTGCATAATCAGTCTGGATATTGAGAAGTAGGGTTATTGATTCCAAACTGTCTTCTTTCTTTTTTGAAACTGTCATTTGCTTGTTTAAAATATTAACTTGCTACCATTCTATCAAAACTCTAAATAATTCTGTTAAAAGTGTGCCACTTTGACACCTTGCAGAAGGTCTAATTTGGCTACTTCATGCTCCCAATCTACTCTGACTGGTTCTGGCTGCTTGGCTGGGCTCATCTCTTATGATTTGTCATCACCATGGGGATCCCAAGAGGCACCACCGGGATCACCAACAGAAGTAACCAGGATGAATCCGGGAATAGGTAGTCCAGGCAGAGACTCTGCCCTGTGGAGAAGGTTGGAGGCCTGAAGCACTGACCTGTCACTCCCATGAGGCCACATGTCAGTATTTCCACACAGAAATATTTTCTTTCTCTGCTGAAGTATTTTGGGGGGTTGATTTTTTTTCATCAAAATGTCAACATTTGACACATATAATGTCAATTTTCCAGCCACTCTACAGTAAATTGCACCCGATACAAATGTATGTGTATCTCCTCTATTTCTCCATACTAGCTGTTTTTTCAATAAGAAATTATGGAAAAAAGTGAAGATGTGTCAGAATCTATAGGCTCTAATAGTGGGATTCATCTGACCAAATACAAAAATCTATAACTGAGACATCTACATCTGAGGTTGTCACCCTGGACTCTTTTCATAATCAATGGAGAGAAATAGGCACTTTTAGGGTGTGATTCATCTCATCCTGAAGTAGATGGCTAAAACAGGTCAGCTGAATCATGTTTTAAAAGCATCTATTTCTCTCCATTGGCAGTAGAGGGAATCTACGGTGACAACTTCAGACATTGACAGCTCAAGTTAAACAAAATTTCTTTTGCCATAAGAGTCCATAGAACTGTTGTGCACAACCTTGTGCTTTTTGCACCATAATTTCACCTGTTCATCTTATTTGTTTCAAAATATGCAATGACTTTTTCTTTTCCCCTTTCTCCCTGTTAAACCAATCTTTTTACCTTTTTTTTCCTTACCTACATTGTGTTGTGCATCCTTTCGCTATTCCCCTCATCACCATAAAATCAGGCTTTAAACCAGTAATTTTAAGACAATATCTGAGATAAATGCATGCCATATCACCAAAACTGTGAGATTCTGCAGTACTGTCTACTTGTCTTGTTAGTGTCACCACTAGTCTGTGGCTTTTTGAAATACAAGTCCCATAACAGAATTATACCAGTTGTCCGATATAGGAGGCCAGGATCAGGCAAAAGATATTCCCGTGTTGTTTCCCCACATGGACGACACAGCACCTTTTCACAAAGGATGTCATTTAACATCGTAACAAATTTCCAACATTCCCTGTACCTACCTGTGGATGCCACAAGTTAGAAAACTGTTCTCTTTGTCACCTTTGCTCACCTATGAAGCAAGGATATTCCAGTAATTGCCAGTGGCTTGGGAGTGAAGATGCAAATACAAATTCATATAAATAATAATGTTAGTAGGTGGTTCAGTGAACACGACCTTTCTGCATTTTGCCATGCCTCAATCCTAGAAGTACATGCCAGAGACAGTGATGTCTCTTTTGAGCTCTTCTAGAAATTAAGTGTGACTGAAAGTCTAAACAGTGGTTGCAGATCTTTGCATCTGTTCCATTAACTTCTCCAACACAGAGTATTGCCTTAGCAGAATCCTGCAGAAAAGCAAACAGCAATAAATCTGGCTTCCCTCTGGGTAAACCCTGCAAAGGGATATAAAAGACTGAGGGATGGGGTATGAATTTCACTTCAGTGAACCAGTAATCTGGTTGGGCTAAATCTGGGGCGGAGGACTCAGATTAACTCCCAGCTACATACTGCAGGTTTTCAAATATTTGTAGTGTAAAAAGCAAAAAGGAACTCTTAGATCATCTAATCTGCTTTCTTCTCGATCACAGGCACTTATCTTTCACACAGTTATCCCTACCTTGAGCCAAATAGTTTCTCTGCAGCTAAAGTATATCTTCCTGAGAGGCATCTAATCTTGATTTGAAGATCTCAGGAGATGGAAAATCCACCACTTCCCTCTATAATGTGTTCTGATAGCTAATAGCTATCAGCATTAAAAGTGTGTGCCTTATTTCCAATTTGAATTCATCTGGCTTCAGGCTCCAGCCTTTGGTTCTTATTATGCCTTTCTCCACTAGATTACAGAGTCCTTTCATATCCATTATTTTCTGCCTGAGAAGGTATATATGCCATAAGCAAGTCACCTCTCAATCTTCTGCCTCATAAACAGAAAGATCCAACTCTTTAAATCTCTCACCAGAAGGCATTTTCTCCTGTTTTCAAAACATTTCTGCATTCCCTCTCTACCCTCTCCAGTACCTCCACTGTATCTTCAGAAAATGTGGACTGCAGAGTTGATGCAATCAATACTCTGGCATTGGCCTCCCCAAGTTATAACAGAAAGATCAGCTCTCCTGCTCCCTCGCTGACCGTTCAGCAATTGTATTGGCTTTTTTTGCTTTATCATCCCATTCTGAGCTACTGTTTGGTTGCTTGTCTAGTATGAATCTTCCGTATTTTTAAGTCGCTGCTTTCAGTTATTCAGTTCTGTGGTTTTCATCCTTGTTTCTAGAAAGGTAATTTAGGATTGGGCTGTATTAAAGCACCCTATTTCTAATAACCTAGTTTACTAAGCAATCTTTTCCATCTCCATGCTTACCACCGACTTATCCGTAAATACTTCCAGGAATAATTTCACACTAACTTCTGGACTGTTAATAAAAGAACTTGCAATCATTTCTCTGGTACCAGTTCTTGTGGAATCAGAGAAGAAACATCCCATGTCATCTTTGCGTTATTTTGCGTAAGAGTAACAGCAGGGGAAGGGTTTGGACAGGTAACGTTGTCTGGTTACCTTTATAGCATTCCTTGTACATCAGGACTTGTTCAAAATTATCATCAATGTACTGAACATTTCTCCAGCTGCTCTTAGGAATTCTTAAATGCTGGTTATCCAGTGCTGCTGATTTCAGAATGTTAATCATTAGTTTTTGTTGTTCAACACCCTCTTTGATTACTAATGGGGAATCCTTTTCATTATCTTTACACGATACAAGTAGGACTGAACATTTTTTCACCTTGGAATGATTAATGCACCTAAAGACATTACTTTTGATGGATCTAAAAGTATTCAAGAATCTGGAATGAACTGGATCAACAGTTGTAAGGCAAACAGGTATGGCAGGATTTAAATGTCATGCCAAAACTAGAAAGGAGTTCTGCTTTCTTACACTTCTACGTCTATGTATGAAGTGGGAAAGGAAAGCTCAAATCTCTCTCTTTTTGACTGGGAATGAGAATATGACCCTGTTCTCTTGTCTCACAGGAAATGGCTTAAGCACCGAGATAAAGGAATTCTGGACTGAACATCATCTTCTGAAGTTACACCACCTTTTCTAAGTACCTAGATACACATTAGGATATTGTGAGCAAATGCAGATGGACTTTAAAATGTTCTTTATCTATATGCTGAATTTTTTTTTTAAAGTCTGTTTGGCTTTACCTGAAATGAAATATATTGCTTTGATTGCCAAACAACAAAAAATCAATCATTCATACAACACACACATAAATAGATAATTTTTTTCATATTCAAACCAGAAATATTCATTAAGAAGTCTATTCTTTCCACATCATAGTGAGAAGTTTCACCACCTCAACTTTCTGACAGTTCTGCAGTATATGTAGATTATTTTGTTTGTGTAAAAGTTAAAAATGCCGTGGTGTTTATAGTTCTGTTTGGCATACATTTTTGCTTGGTTCCTCCAGTTGCCTATATTAATTTTCTGCGCTTTGTAAGTTATACTGGGATATACATAGCTTTGGTCTGTACTATATTTGTCAGCACAAAGTCTTTCATTAGTAATGTCATTTTGGATGCTCCATCTACTCTTCAACCAAAGATAGTACCCAACCTACCCAGGAGATGGAGTCCACTTGTTTGTGCAGCTCCTTGGTCTAGCAGAATGAGGTCCCAATGTCCCAGTATTCCATGACAGCAAAATCTGCATCTTCAAATGTATTGTGCAACCAAGGTTTCAACAACAGTGTTTTCTGTCTTCTGCTCTTGCTTTTGGGATCAGAAAGATTTCCCAGCAGATCATGTTTACTGCCTTCTTCACAACTGTGGCACCACCCTCTCATCTGCTACTTCATTTTATTCTAGTGAATACAGCATTATTATAAAGATTTACTGAATGAGTTCATAAAACTTCCCAGTCTTGGTATGGTTAACTTGTTGTCTGCTCTTCAGCAAAATAACTGAAAACAGTTTGCAGCTGATCTGAGGCAATATACAGCAGTGTTCCTAGCCTGTGTCTATACCATTAACTAGAAGAGGTTCAGGAACTAATCTTTTCCCCAGAGTCCAACGGCACCAGTTGATGAGGTCTACACTGCTTAGGACTCTTCATTTTTGGGGCCGATTTGTTTTTGAATCACCTTCAAAAATATTCTGCCAACACCTAAGCAGTGGAAACCTTCAACATGAGGTTTTCAGGGCCACAAAACCCCAACCACACTGCGCCTAACAATTAGCATACACACTCACAGTTCATTAAGGCCAGCAAAAATACCTAGAAGTTTACTATTTATTTAGATAGCTAATCTGCTTTTTTACAGGTTGTTAATTTAGCCAACTCAAAATTCAGACCTTGAATGCTTCTGCTGAACCAGCCTCGTATTATTTGATCACCCTGTGACTTAGGGTCCGGAATACCCCCTTTACCCAGGGTCTAAATCTCTCATTGCTGAGCTCCATTGCTTCAGTGGCAGGAGAAGTCTTTACACAGAGAAACCTGATAGGATGCAACTTTGGGTTATCCTTAAAATCGGAGACTTCCAGCTGGGTCCTAGTGAAAGGGACATAGATTTGAGGCACTGCCTTAACTGCTGAGCTGCGCTTATAGGGTAGGACCAAGTATCCTCCATAGCCGATGAATTTGGGAGCCCAGCTGAAGCGAGGAGCCTGGCATCGCCCCCCAGCACTGCCCCAGCTACCTGGGAGCCAGCTGCCCGAAGCTGGAGATTGTGAGGAAAAAAGAAAAAAAAACCAAACAAACAAAAAAACAAACCCCAAACAAACAAACAAGAAAAAGACAACTAACATGCAGTCCAACAGACCTTTTATCCTGGAATGGTTACGCGTTCAGAGACTGACAGCTTCCTCTGAATCACGCTGTACTACAGCCCCAGACAGAATAGTGGCTTAGATAATATTGACAATCAGTGCCTATTCAAATGCCCATTTAAACTGAAAGAAATACCGCACGTATCAAAGAGCAATATTTAAGATACAAAATCTCACCTTTCTCTATTGTCATGTAACATAATAGCCATAAATGCATATACTTCTTACCTAAATAAAGCGGTTATATACCACTTTGCTTCTTATGACATTTATCACAAAAAGCTACTCAGTGCAGTCCAGTATTGTGTTAGGGAAATGAGAGGAGCACTTATTCCTTCACATTAGTTAACATGTCAAAAGCTTTTTATCTCAAAGATATTAAATGGTAAGAACAGTGTGTTTCAACTTCTAAATTGTCATACATCAAAGATTTTGGAGGACTTCTTTTTTAAATTGACAGTTGTCATTTAATATACAGTATGATCCAAAGCATATTATTTCTGAATGTTACCAGGGAGATTTCATTGGCTTTTGTGACATTTCCAGTCTTTGGTATAATTGGCTAACAGCTTTTTTAACCTAATGTCTTTTAAGAAATAGTGTACCTGGTGGTCTGGGGTATCACATCTTTTGTTTTCTCTTTCCTTTGTTGTCCAAAAATGTTACCGTAATGATAAAAAGTGACATTATTTTAAAAGATAAGAAACACCAAAATTATTTTCTGTCTGACCTTTACAGTTACCAGAACAAGCAGCTTCTGTTAGCAAAATAGTTCAAGCTTTTTATTACAAAGGATATTTGGCAGTATTCCATAAGAAAGAAAAAAATACATGTAGTTCTTGTCAGGGGAAGTCATTAAGCCCTCTCTCCTTATGCCAGGCTAACATTTTAACAAAAATAAAATTCTGGATATTTTAAGATGGAGGAGGAAGTTGACTGTGAGAGGCAGGGACATTTCACATAATGCTCTTTATGAATGTACTAATGTAGTTTTATGTCTTTGAGTGCACCACACTGAAGGAAATACAGTGGGTTTACCCAAGAGTTCAAGGAGATTTTGGTGATCTTCATTTCCCAGCTGCACATTTATGCATTCAGAGTTTTCTTCTTCACCCCGGTCTGTTGCGTTATGAGAACAACATTCCTTCTTTAGGGGGGTAAGGCAGATAAATGACTGAATGGCTCAATGTGCTTAAATCACTATATTTACAATTTTTAAAGTGATTATGGCTACTCCTCAGCTGTACTGGTTTTGCCAGGTAAAGGCTTACAAATCAATTCTTAGCTCCACTCCACACCTCTCATTGTCGGTTTTACACGTTACCACCGAACTTTAGAGGTGGAAGTGCTTAAGAATTCAAAGACACATCCAGCACAGATCCTTTTAACCACTGTTGTCGTTGCTCTGGTTCTTCAGCCCAAGTAAGGATGATATATGTCTTGCTTTCAGCTCACATGACAAAGATATGACATTGTTGTCACTGATTCTTAAGAAAAACTGTATGAGTCAAATTACAATAGCAACAAAAGTTAGAACAAAGCCGTCTTTCTTGTTGAAACGGTTTGCTGGTTTACTGTCTTTTGCTCAGCTGGTGGTACTGTACATAGCCTGCAAATGGATGAAATACATTTTAGGTGCATGAAAGAAAAAATACTATTTAAAAACATAAGATTCCTTTAGGAAAATAATTGGAGGCAGCTATAGTCATTAACTCTGGAATATATAATTCTTCCCACAATTCTTAATATAAAGTGAACGCTGTTGCATGCCACAGTGTTAAAGAATATGGGAGTTAAATATCTTCCTGCTTCAAAGATGCATGGCCTAAAACCTGAAAAATTACAGTATATGCAAATGATCATGAAGGACTGACTTTACTGACCATTTCTTTGTGTTTGGGGGATAGATTTCTGCATGGCATAATATTTCCACTTGCATTGGTTTCCTGGCATGAAAATGTTTATTGCACTCATTAGCTAAGAGGATGTCGGCACTGGTCCAATGAACACAGATCTGCCTTCTGATTTCAGCCATTAAATTGCAATGGGATTCATAGGCTTAACATTGTGGGTGTGAGAATAATAAAATGGAACTCCATCTTTAGCCCAGTTACCATGGATGCAGTTAAAGGTCATAGTGGCAGCTGCTAACTAGTTGCCTTTTTAGCTGTGTTTCCCCTCCTGCTATGTGTTTTTGTGTACCTTAGTTTCTGCAGGTCTGCCTTAGAGCAATTCCACTTCCTTAACTTGGCATATGGGTGTCTTCCTCAACATGATGGGTGCATTCCCATAAATATGGTTGCTACGGGCATCCCTTTATTCAATTATTTGTGTTTTAATGGAAAATGAATGTAAAGACCTTAGCAAAAAAAATAGAAATGCAGCCTGCTCAGCATCCCGATTTCTATTTTCTGCACTCTGCTTCACATTCCTAACTGGGGGAAAAAAAAAAAAAGAAAGAAAAAAGCCGTGTATATAGTGAATTCCCATCTCCGTTTAAACTCATAATGGGTTCAGGCACTGAGGCATTCACAATGTGGAACATCAACTACTACTTCTCCATTCGGCCCAAAGTCCTAGGAGTTAATTCCCTGTACTGCATGAAGTGTCAGAGTAATTACCGCTGATCAGCCCTATTTCTCAGCATTCTGTCCCGCTTTGAGAGGCACCCTGTTTATTGATGCACCGCCACATCATCACAGTGCTTTCATTCAGGCAAGCAGCTTAATCGAAAGGGCTTGGACAATGCAGGATTTTCAAAGAGAAGAAGTGGAAAAAAATTAAAAGTAGCCAAGTAAAATAAAGTGAATAGTAAAGAAACCTGAAAGCTCTACAAAATATTTCCTTATGTCAACACTTCATTTCAATAGATTTTAAAACTCCTATTCATTTCCAAAAGAAGGTACTGTGAGTCTTTTCTGTGGTGACTCAACTACGTGATCACATCCTTTTTGAAGATTTTTAAGAGCACGGTGCTGGAAGCTCTCCTTGAGGAATGCTTATTGTTTTTTGATCTGTTTATATACAGGCTATGACTGTGTCAACCTTTATGAACCACAATACAAAGAAACTTTTTTCAAGTTTTTGCCTCTCTGTTTTAAAGATACATTTATATAACTTGTCATTTCACGAAAATAAATTAAGTACTATATGAGCCAAATGTTTCAGTTCCACACAAGGGTGGCTTCTGGTTCTCTTTGGCAGGATGCCACTTTATTCATTTTTATTTCAAACACAATGTGAAACTTTTTATTTTAATATAGTACATAAGTACGATGGCTATAAAGCCTACACTGTGACTAATTCATGCTCCTCCTCTCCTTGCACTTCAGTGAATTTTAGAAGGTGGCAGAAAGTTACACTGAATTCATTTCAACTTAAATACTATCAGGCTTTGTGTGTTTGTTAGAGAGAGAAGGGAGATTTATTTGGGCTGGCATTTTTGTTTAGGACTCAGTGTTTTCCTCGATTAAGTTGCTTTGGGGCACTGTTTTTGAAGGTCTGGGGCTACCCAGCCCGTAGCGAAAGTAACTTTTTAGTTGAGTCTGTTTTGCCTGGAGAAGTGAGATAGATTGCCGCACGGAAGAGGAAACAATCAGGTAATGACAAACACAAGTGTAAACAAACCAGTTATCTATCTGTTTGCTGAGATTCTTTTAATGACATCACCCCCTCTGTGGCATTGCTTCATTAAAAAATAATAATAAGTTTCCTAAGTTGTTCAGCAGTGTTGTTGAAAATATCAGAATAAGACTGCTACGACTATTACAGTGTCCCATTTTACTGTTTCCACCGCCATACTTTTAATCAGAGAATTTCTTCTTGTGCCTTGTTTACTGTTGATATTTTCTGGCTGATTGGATAGGAATGACATTTTGACAATTTACTGTAGCAGTAAGCACTGTACAAACAAAAGGTGCTGATGAAAACTCAGAACCCATTATTATGTAAATTATGGCTGACTAACACAGATTCCATCTCCCAGTCACCATCATTGAGACCAGTTTTACTCAATGATAATAATTTTCATGATTGCAGTCTTCAGAGAGATCAGAAATATGCTTTAGCTGTTGCATTTATCTACTGTGGGTACTTGACCCTTAATTAAATTCTGAAACTTTTTTATATAATAAAGTAAAATACAGCTGACACTTCTATTCAAACAAAGAGCATCAAACATAGATCTACTAAATAAGATAAAGGTATTTCAGACTTACCTTGTTGTAATGCTAGTAAACACGAAGACTACAACATCTTTTGAAAGAGAGCTTGAAGCTTAAAATGAAAAAAAAAAGAAAAAAGCCTGCTGTTGGGCAATTTAAATGTTGCACTTCAGTGCTGTGTCTGCTGAATGCTGGACTTGCTCTGCAGAATGATCTTGAACTTTATATTAAAATATGCATGACAGGAAAAAAAAGCAAATGAGCTTTGAGTATTTAGATGATGTTTGTCTGCTCCCATATATTATTGCAATCATAAGTGCAAAAAGATTAGAAAATAAAATAATAGGGTATTTAATGTTGCCCACTAACTTTCCTAAGACGGTATTCTCCCAAATCTTGAAAACTGTGTTTTGTAAAACTATTCCTCCTAAAAACAGATTAGAAGCAACTCAAGGTGCTGCACTACTGAGCTCGTGTTCTGCTGCTACCAGATACAAAAATGACTAAACATCGTACAAACAAATCAGTTAATTGGGTATATATTTTTATATATATATATATATATGTTCCAAAAACAGGACTGGGGAAGAGGGATACACTGTAGAGAAAAAGAGAGCAGGGCTTTTCATGTAACATTTTCATTTTTTAAGACAGGTCTGTAAGCTTTTAGTACTTCTTTCCCCTCTCTCCCCCGCATCTAGTTTTCTCCTCTCCTCCCCACTCTCCTCACCAGTTTTTCAAATAAG
This sequence comes from Buteo buteo, assembly GCF_964188355.1. NCBI lineage: Eukaryota > Metazoa > Chordata > Aves > Accipitriformes > Accipitridae > Buteo > Buteo buteo. The sequence goes on along the minus strand of NC_134195.1, from coordinate 5,489,932 downwards.
AAAATGGTCATTCCAGGTAAGCAGTAACAGTCAAGCTTAAAAAGAGGTAGGATATTATAAAAATGGAGATTCAGTATTTCTTTAGACATAGCACTTTGCTAAACTGTCAGTTCATAGAGCCAATGAGCTAAGAAAAGTAATTACTTAAGTGGATTTCATGAAGAGTAGAAAGATGATTGTGCCACATTAAATAACAATTGTATCCTTAATGATGTGTTGGACTATAATACAAACATCCTTCTGCCATTATATGCACTACAATATACCTTTCTAATTACTCTGGTGGCTTCCTCTTCCTTTATTAAGATGCTATGCTTTCAGAGACTATGTAAGCATTATATGAGGGTGGTGGGTTTTTTTAAACTACAGTGAATGCAGCTGCGTGGTCATTGATAAATTGGTTATAAATTACCGACACATTGTATATGAATGGAATCATTGTTTTATTCCTTTTCTTTCCTTCATGAAATACAAGTTTTCTTAGAAGAGATATAATGAAATTCAAGAAAATTACTTCTCCAGGTTTTTTTGTTATTTCTAGATATGTAAGCAGTATAGCAATATAAGTCCAGATAATGAATAAGGCAGATTCAAGACAACATGGTAAACTTAAGCAACAAAGCTAGAATGGGGTAGATAATTTGATATTACTCATTTCAGTGATTTTCTGCTTATAGCCTGTGAACCCTTGGGGATCCCTGGGCTTCCTGTCAGTGGACCCTGAAAAAGCTGTTATATTATCTGCAAGCTTAAATATATTACACGGGTGTTCCTCTCCACTAAAAATATTTTTACATTGTCTGTAAATTCAAAAAGGTTGAAAACCACTTCTCCATTTCATTGCTTATATTCTGTCCCTTAGAGATGGAAACCCTACAGTCCTTAGCACTGCTTTCTATAAATCAGTATGCTTTCTATGATTTCTAGAGTTACTTTTGTGCACTATCTGACCACTCATTAGACTCAATTTCCTAACATTTTGTCAGCACACAGAGCTTATACTTGGACCCAGTTAAAGTTTGCATACATTAATAGTCCCGTGGAAGAAAAAGGAAACTTCTTTTATGTGGAAATTCTTCCAAATGTATAAAGGAATTGAAGAACTGGAAAAAAACCATCATAAAATTGGACAATTCCAGATTGTCTGTCAGAGCTTCACTTAACTCTTACAATAGAAATTTTTATGGAAAAAGAAACTTGAACAAATAAGTGAACAAAATAAAACCTGTGAAGTATTCTTCTCCTCTCTTGTCTCTTAGTAGAGATGTGCTCCTTTAACTCATAACTCGTGTTCTTCTGCTACCTAGTAATGCCGTTAATAGCAATAATTCTAAGAACAGTCCACTCCACTTTTATGCATATTGCACTGCAGTCCCAAATTGGGTAGTCAAAGTCACGCCTTGGGAATTTTTTCAGTAAAACCGATAGAATATTGTCAGAGTTCCTTACCACTGTTGGGTCATCTGAAGTTAGCTTAGACCAAAGAGCAAAATTCTTGTTTTGAAATCAAGTTTGGCCCTTTTGAAATATGGCAATAATAGGAAAAACTATGTCGTAGTATGACCAAACTACTTTGGGGTTTTCATCAATATTATATTCCCTTTGTGAAAAACTAGGACACATTATAGAGCTAGTTTCACATCTCACTGTTCACACATTGTCAAACTAAGAAGCAGCGATGTCCATAATTTAAAATAAAATCCATCTATAAAATTCATCTGTAATTAACGTAATCGATTTCCTACAAGCACCTCTGTAGGTATATATTTTCTCTTTAGTCCCAAATTCTTACTGATAACAGTAAGAGCTCTGTGCTTGGATCGCATGCTAGGCAGAATTATGGGAATCTTTATAAAATCCTGGCTACGCTGCCTGGTTAGCTAAATTCAGGATTAGTAAATGGTCCTTGGAAAGTAAGCAGAGTAGCCCCCCTGTTACTGCATTTGAAGGGTATATACATAGCCATATATTCTTCTGCAGTCAGTCATAAGAAGCCTGAGCCAAAAAAAAAAACCATCTCCTGGTAAAACTGCAGCTAAGTGAAATTTTTGCGCTGAGGTGAGCGAGTAGCAACTGGGAATAATTTTTCATTCTTACCTGTACTCCTTGTCATCTGCAGACTACCCATTACTCAGTACTCCCCAGAATCAGGCCCACCGTGAGGTGACAAATTCCATTGCTCCATTTTCTGGGAGAGGAAGATGTACAGATCTTCTGCTTTGTTCTGAAGGTTAGCGCTTACCTACTGGATTTTCTTAAATCCAAGCAAATCATATCTTGAAAATTAAAATAAATTGTTGAAAATGCATTGCTTATGGCATTTTCCACTGTTTTGAAGGAAACATACTGCAGGGAAAGGAAGAAAAATGTGAAACTGGACAAAGATGGTTACATACAATGATTCAGGCACACTTTGTAACTTAAAATTATCACATCGTATCACAGATCTTTCTGCCTGCTGGAGAGGATGGTGAGTCAGTCTCTATTTAAGTTTGGGAAAAACTACTTTTTCCCAAATTAATAGCTCATACATGTGAAACATATAAGTTACATCTGGGACATTGAGAATTCTCTTCAGTAGGAGACTTCAACTGCGTTTAGGCACCTAAGTGAAAATTTCCAGTCTTAGAAATCCTTGATCAGAGGATGCCTTGCTCTTGAGTGTCCAGACTCTGCTGGGGTCTTGATTTTCAACAGGCTGTCTAATATTCCTTGTTGCCTGAAGCTCTTGTACGTAGAAATGCTACTGTGTAAGAAAAAAAAAATTAATTACTCAGCTTTTGTTTTCTACTGGGTTAAGGAACCAGCTTTGTTTTCCAGGTGCTTTTCTCATTATAGGCTAACTCCAGATCACCCAAAATGGGCTAAAGATTAAGTTCACTCCTGTACTATCAAAGACTGGCATCCAATTTGCTCTAGAACAGCATGAATGAGACTGGCATGGAGAAATAATTTCCTGAAACTAATCTATCTACTGTTGCTTGTTAAAAAGCAGATTGCTTACCATGGTGGCAGTGAAGGCTGGAGGTAGGGATGTAATTCCTGCATGCTCAGCACCTGCCTTCTTGAGGGCCACAGGGATTTCTGCTCCTTCTCATCATCTCGGAAGTTGGTCAGACCTGCTGGGAGGCTGTCCTGGTTTCAGTGCTGGTTTTGCAGGGACCCAGGGTAGCTCTGTGGTATGGACAGTTTTCTTGATGCCTAAAGGTCCTACATAACTGATCACAGGAGCCAACCTTGACAGCCAAGAAGCAGAATACCTTAGTGTAAATGATGTAGCAATTTTTTTTCTGTTTGGCTTTCTGATCAAAGACCTTGGAATCACTGTACCCATTACCAGGTAGTCTCGGCAACATCTCTGCCATATGGAAAAATCACCTTATCAACATTATAAAGGAGGGAAACCAAGGCACGGGGACATAAAGTGACTTACCTAAGATCATATGGCAAGTCTCTGTGGAGGTAGGAAGAGTGCCTGGGTTTGAAATCTGTATCTGAAGCACAAGTCCATTCTTCTCCCTCTGAAAGGGAGAATACTGTGACGGTCTGTAAAAGGTGTATGGTTAGGACGGAATATATCTTTGCAAAATTCACTCTGTAAGTACACTTGCTGCTTTAGGCAGTGCTCAGCATCTCACATGGTGTATGCAGGTGTGGCTGCCCACACAGAGGGAAGACTACACGGGAGCACCCATCTGAAAAGTGGCTGTGTTGAATGTTGAATCCCTCCGCTTACGAGAAAACGAGGGGATTTGGTGTAGCTGCGCTTAGGGGTATGCAGCACCACGTTGTGCAGGTTGCTCCCGGGGAAAACGGTGCGGGGCTGCAGCCTCACGTGTTCCAGCAGCTTTAGAAAGTGATAGAAGTACGAAACTGGACTCGTAGCGAGACTTTTCACCTCGGTTTTAAGCAAAGTGTCAGGAAGTTGATTCTTCTGGCCCTCTGAAGGGTGTTGCTGCCTGTTGCATGCCATTGCCTGCTCCTCGGTGCGGGTCCTGAAGGTGCTGCGGAGGTTTTGCATTCCACCTTCGAGTGAGCTGGACTTATGAACTGGAACTAAGATCAGAACTGGCAGCTAGGCTCATGCCAAATTGAAGTTTTATTTATTTGATCATTTCATTGCAAGGTAGACACTGTGTCTGTGGTTTATATCTTTAAAATCAAATAAACTATTTATATATAGTGAAGAACTGTAAAACACATAGACCTTATTCACTAATATTTTTATGGTTTCTTTACACTTGACAAGTAAAGAATTTGTGAAAGTGTTTTTTGTACCCAAATCCCACAGATTTCTTGGGGTATTTTTTAAATTAAGAAAAGGTACGATCTAGATTAGTAATACAAACTTAGCTCCCGTTTTTCCCTAACATGCAGCATGAATCCTTCTGGGTGAATTTTTAATACATATTTTTGATGGGATATATTTGATGAAAACTTAAGAAAATACCATCAACTTTTATCTATTTAACATTTTCATGTTATTAAATGAGGATACCTCATGTGAATTTCAGGTCAGAGTGGAAATATAAATTAGCTACTGTTTTCCTTGCCGTCCTGATAATATTGTTTTGTTTACATCACCATGGAAAGCTTTATGCAAATTTTCTTGCCACACCATATCCATTATACCTTAAAGAGAAAACAGTCTAATAAAAATTCTCAAAACAGCTATTGCTTGTAGGAAAGGAAACTCAAAGGTCTGCAGTCTTTCAAAGTGTCATTGCTACTAACTTGAGCTTCACAGAGGAAGAAATCAGAACTGTTCTTTCATAGGGACAAATTACTGTGAGCTCCAGATGAAGCCAGCAAAGCCAAGGAGAGGCTGTGGTTTGCAAGCCAGGTCTTGCCTGGTATTTTAGTCCTGTGGACAAGGGGCTCCTGGATGTTTTTGCCGCTCCTGCTGACAGTTTGTCAGGTTGCTCCTGCACACACCTTTACAGCTGCAACTCCTGCTGCACGTGTTGCAGGACACGTGGAAGGTCATTAGTGGTTTCAGTCTGCATTACTGTCATCCTAAAGTACAATCTTGCCGTGCACTTTGCACTACAAGGGCTAGGAAACCAGTATCTTTCGTAGTAATGACTTCCAGTTTACAGCCTTCATTTGTTATATTTCCTCAATAGCTGTTGTGTTGAGATTAACTGCATAAATGGTCTGCAGCTGGCTGTTATGAATTAAGGGAGTTTAATCAAAGTATTTCTAATGTACAGCATAATGATAATACATGGGGGAAGTACTATTTAAGAGATAATGATGGCTTCAGAAGATCACTGTTGTAATGTTTAGTGCATATGCCTTCAGCATTGAATTTGTTGTTGTTCTGAATATGCTTAATGGATCAGTGAAAAGCTGCCTAATGTGGGATTGTTTGATGGGGCTGACAGAGCTGGAATTAGCCCATTGCTGTTTACTGCATACAGCCATTAAGATTAATTGCTGCCAGATAATTTTGACTGTTTTTATCTTCGGGAAAAAGTGTCACTAATGGGTTTATAAATTGGTTCACTATTACTAATAGTAAGGCCAGTGTAACAGGAGAGGATGTCAGCAGCTAATTCTAAAGATAAAGGTAAAAAGTATAAAGTACTATATGACTTGCTAGTTTTAAGGGATAATGTTATCTAATAACAGACAGACTGATATATGATGCTCATTAATGCTATTTCCCGGGCTTTGGGTTGAACCTAATAGATGCTAATAAAGTCTTATTTGATGTACCATTAAAAAGCTCAATCTGTTTTCTGCATTAATGCACAATGTTGTTTATCACATTTTCAGTGACTAAAACCCAAACCCTCAATCTGTTACATAACTAAACAGTATCAGGCTAGTTATACCTATTTTTGTCTTTGTTTAGACACACGGAAAAATTTATAGGGCAGCTACATTTCTGTATATACTGTAGGCAATTCATATCACTCAGCTTCCTGTCAACAATGACAATACTTGAGATTTCATTTTAACGTATCCTCTTTTACATATATCGTCACTGGTAAATTCTGCAAAGCACTCCCTCCAAGAGATAATTAATTGGTTTGCAAATGTTAGAAAATAGTGGTGGGATGTGGGCAAAAGATGATCCAAAGAGGACGAATCCACATTAGAGGTTAATAGTCTGGTACACCACATATACATGCATGTGCAGTGTCTCTAATTTGCTATGTATTAAAATGAAAGTTCTCTGTGCACTGACTCTCAAATATATCCCTTGTATCTAAGGGCATTGACAAGGGAGTGGGAAGAACATGCACTAAATAGATAGAAACACAGACAAGGAATGCTTAATGAAGAGGGGAAAACCAATAACTCATGAGTAGTGAAGTTTTTCTCTTCTCAAGTAGAGATAGTGTAAATTATGAAGTGATTACTTTCTCAAGTCAAAAGAACATTTATATTTTTCATAAACAATTTTTATATTGTGCTGAGAACATCTTCAATTTTTTTGAGGGGCTCTGGATAGTAAAACAGTTCTTGTCTTATAAAAAAGGCAATCTCAAACAATACCAGAAAAAGCTCTCTGAGTTATTTTTCCCTTTCAGAATGCTAGCACGTGAAGACCTTTGAGAAGTGAAGAGGAAAAAAATATAGGGTGGTAAGGTCTGTTCTGCTTTATTTGCTGCTTCCACTGTAGTATTCCAGGTGGCATTCTTGTTTCTTTGCCGTTAAGGACCTTTATTCTGGTTTAGACCCTTGCCCCATGCATCCACTTTCAACTTCCATCCTTTTGCCATACTTACACCATCTGCCTGCGTATCTAGTAATGCATATTGATGTGTGGAGGCCTTATATTATGTAGGGAAGTGGCTACAATCTAAATAGTCTTCCCTTTATTTATGTATCTCAACATTGCACAATGCTGCCTGGACATATCCATTCAGTTTTTTTCATTAAGTCCAGATCCTGATTTCTTTCTCTCTCATATCCCCCACCATTGGCTGCATTATCCATATCTAATCAATCATTTTCCAATTAAACTTTTGTCTGTACACAGATCTAGCACTGTTTTGACTTAAATTGATTTAAAATCAGTTTCATTAATTCAGTACAAACTCTATGTAGACACATTAATGTTGGGTTACAAGCAGCTTATTTTGGTTTACTTTTAACTCAATATAAGTTAAACCAAGCTCTGTCAGGCTTATATTGATTTAAAAGAGCTGACACAACCTATTTCACTGTTTTAACTACATTGATTTTAAATCCCGTTCTTAGTTAAACCAATGCAATTTGCACATCGACAGTCCAAAGTTTTGTTCCCCAAAAGTGTTGCCAACATTTCCAAGCATGGCCCTGCACAGATGCCCATTAGCCTCTCCTTTCTATTGTTAATGATTCTAAATAACGTCTTGAGGCAAGCCTTGATTAGGTTGTTAACCAAGCTGTCCGTGGCAGGCAATTTAGGATGATAGCTTACACAAAAATTATTCCAGGATAAGGTATAGGGTTGTGGGCTGTTTTAATGTAGAGTAGCTGTACTGGAACAGTTCCAAGTAGAGGCACTCTGAAGGAGATTTGGATGGTTTTGTGCCAGTTTGAAAGAAGAACAGGGCATCCTTGCCTGCTCCAGGAGGGAATGGATCCCCCGTCTCAGATCAGCCAGATCTTGGGCACCCTAGAGCATCTCAAAAAGCACAAAACATCCGTGTTTACTCACCTGAATCCCTCCCTCTTATGCTGAAGTAAGAATGATTTCTTAAGTAATCTGCTTCCAAAGTAAATGGTCAGGCAAATTTTTACCCTAGGAGGACAGAGGTAAGGGGAGAGAGAAAAAAAAGAAAGGAGAGGAGAAGAGAGGAGAGGAGAGGAGAGGAGAGAAAAAGAGAAGAGAAGAGAAGAGAGGAGAGATATAAGGACATTTTAAGCAGAATTGAAAAACAAGCAAGTTAGACACATCACACAATGGGATCCTATTTCACTAAGCAGGATCCTTCCAGTCCTTTACCTTGCAGGTGCACCTGTTTTGGGTCATGCCATACACACAATGGCTTGCTTCCTAATCTGCTGTTTGGTACAAAGCTGCTCTGATTATGGATTTGCAGAAACAGCAGGTTAATCCTGATCTTTCTTTTCCAAATCGAACAGAGATTCTGGACTGCTTAACCTAAAAACAGCAGTTGCTGAAGATACCCAGGTGTTTCTAAACTAATATCTGCTGGGTAAAACAAAATAACATTCTGCAGAATGCAGGGCCTGATTTCCAATGCAGTAAAGGCAATCTAATACAGAAAGGACTTCTCTAAGTTCACACAGTAGCACCAGTGCCAAAGTTAAGGAATCAAGAGGAACATAGATTTACGCTGCAGTGCAGTATAAATGCAGCTTGATCAGAAGGAGGGCTATCACAATTTCTGTTCATTCTCAAAATTGCAATGAACACATGAGCTTCCTGAACTTCCTGAGCATCCAGATATTTGTGGCTGTGAGTGGCGTCTGCCTCGCTGGAGCAATCCAGGTTTCCACCTTGCAGTCCTGCAGGATTGCGTAGCCCAGATCAGCTACCCAAAAACCCTAGATGGAGATATCAGCCAGTTAGGAAGTTATTCTAAGCACTATTCTTTTCCTCTATATATGCTCCGTGATGTATGAAGTGAGGACAACAGGCGCTTTCCAAACTTTCCCTTTCCCCTAACACTCTGTAATTCCACACACTTGCCTAGAGTAAGCCCATCCCCAGTGGCTTCTGGAGCAAGCAACAGTAGTATTGCAGAGCATAGCCATATCCACACAGGTCTTGGGATATTGTTCATTTTCCTGCTTCTTTGCCTCCACAAGTCCCACATCAGTGACCCTTATAAAATTAATGTAACTGAGAAGAGCACCCCAGATCAGGACAGATTACCCTTCTAGTTCTTTGCAAACTCTGATTCAAAGACTTTGTTCCAAAACAGAGCAAACCCCATGTAAAGCCCCATGAAGTCCTGTTCACATTTATCAATCCAGCAAGATCACTGTCTTGGAAAAAATCTGGACCTAGAGGGATGCATAGTGTTTAGTTTGACCCATTAGGCAGGCATGAATTTGATCACACAGTCCTGTGTCTCACTTCAACCTCATCAAGAACTGTGGTCCTGAAAAGAAAATCCTGTGGGAAATTTTTACTTCAGTTGAGGGGGAAAAAAAATCAAGTCAGGCCTCCAAAAATTATAAAGTGTTACATTAATTGCTCCTTTTCACTTGTCACCTTCTTGATTTGAGCTTTTACAGTTCATATTTTTGAACTTTCCTCGGCAGTCCAGACCATCAGGAATGTCCTTTTATTTTTTTCTCCCTTAATAAGAACAGTGATTATCAGGTAATAACAGGATTTTTGAAGCTAAGGCACTAAAAATACTGATTGTTGCAAAATACACGATTAAATCACAAGCCTTGGCAGCATCATAAAGTGTCTTTCTGTGCTTTCAAGACTAGTTTTCATATATATGTGTTTGAAGTAATTTCTCAAATCAAACTGCTTTTTTTTTTTTCTTTTTACATATACACAGACTTGCGCAGGTTAGGAAGAAAAGCAAGGATGAATCCAGGCCATGGATAAGTGGTGGGAAAGTGTCAAGTGATAGATCATGCAGCCATTCTATTTAGCAATGCCAAAAACTCTTTATCTGATTCATGAAATGTTATGTTATCGCCACACAAGGATATGTGGGGTGCTTTTTACAGCTGAAGTATGAATGTAATAGGTTGCAAAACTTTCTCTCCCTAAATTCACACTTGAAAATGATATGCTGAAATTTTCAAATTGACCTAATTAAGAATATTAGGAGCAAATGCAGATACTTAATACAGCAAATGAAATAGGTTAGATTTTTTTTTTAATTCAAGTCATGGATATATTATCCTGAAATTAAACTATTTAACATGGAAGATTCTCTCAGCTTCAGACAGTTTCAGGCCAATTCTTCCCAGACTGCAGCTATTACCTCGAAAAATTACATAACTTGCCTTTTTTCTGCAAATCGCTGAAGCCCGACTGGTGCTCCATTATTAACATCAGAGCTGTCAGCATCTCAGGGAGGCACGAGAAGAAAGCAAAGCATTCCTACCAGCAGCAACAAAAATCATGCTTGCACTTAGAGAAATCTTCCTTCAATCCTCTTTACACCAAGCAGAGAACTACTTAAAGTACAGTACGCTGAAGGTGGGATTCATTTCACTTTCGCTATCTATAAGATAGAAGTCTCTGTTAGATGTCTATAAGTTAAAGTCAGCTTGACTCTGTCTCTAGACAATGAAGAGAGATAGGCACCTCCAGAGGGTGATTCATCCCATCCGAAGACAGGTATCGAAGAGAGATGGAAGGAATCGCCCTTTGGAGATGCCTATCTCTCTCCGGTGACTACAAAGGGAGTCTGTGGTGAGTGGCTTAAACTTGACAGCTAAAGTTATGTGAGATGAAATCTAATCTTAAGCATAAATAACACAGGAGGAGCTTTACTCTCCTGTACTGAAAGGAGGTTATTAGTGATGGTTATTGGAAGGTTTCTGCATTAAAAATGCACAAATTGCATCGTGCTTATTAACTAGCATGAATTAACTCGATTGTGCATATAACTACGCTGATATGTCATGGGTGTCAGAGCCTCTGTAAAAAGTAAGAAGGGCAAGTTCAGTAAGGGACATGGTTCCGAAAGAGTTACACACTCAGCGGGGACCCTGACCAGCTTCTGAATGCTTCTGTTCCTCTCAGTGCTAACTGTTTAACAACTGACTTACAGTAATGACAACCCTGGGCATCTTTTTTACCATCTAAGTGCCATTTGTCTCTGTTCTAGTTGAGATCCTAACAGCATGGCAGTTTAGTCAACTTGCATTTTACAGGAAGCGGAACTGTATTATAATAACACTAAAAGAGTCAGAATATATTCCTTTCACATGATTTGCATTAACTTTCCAGTCCATCAAATTATTCTTCCTTTTAGTTTCGAATCTGAAAACAGGCGAAAGGTATCTTCCCCTGGAAATATTAAGCAGTAGTCGGTGTGGCACCAGCTGACTGGCTTTCACGTTGCTTCGGACTAATCCTGTCTAGAGCAGGTGAGGGCCTGGGAAGTAATAGCTCTTGACCCTGGCTCTCCTTTTGGCTCCATACAATGTCTTCATGACCCTAGAGCTTCTCTTTATTTCAGTTCAAAGAGTCTGACATGGGAGAGGATTGTGCTGGAGCCAACGAGGCTGGTGGGTGTTATACGGTGAAGGTGACCACACACGTGGCACGCCAGAGGGTTTGGCACGGTGGGGTTGTCTGAGGGTGCAAAGCCTGCTGAAAACACGGTTGGAAACAAGAAATAGTGGGAAAATCAGCCCAATAGAGGATCAAGATACCATCAGCTGAACTGGTTGTTGTCCTTTTACACTATAGCAGGGTAGGTATACTCAAATGGACCTTATCTGGTCATGGCTTTGGCTGTTTTGATGAAAGAACCCAAATTTTAGCTTTTGTCTTTGCAGCCCCTACTAGATAGGATGTCAAAAGAGAAAGAATTTAAGACACCTCTGCAGCCTGGGTATTTGTGTCTTTATTAATAGTTTCTTGAGGACAAAAGTGGATAGACATAATTTTATGACTGCACCCAGGAGTTTAAACGCTCTGTCAAATCAGCCTTGCCACCACTCTCTCCTGAACTGTACTGTGGGCGTCTATATAGCTAAGGTTTCACCCCAAGAAATTTCCTCTGATTTAAATCAATATGAGTACAGAATGAAGGCCTTTGCACTTAGTTTCAAGAGACTTCTTTGGAAGATGTAATTCATGTGTATCTGAGTATTTCATCACTACTTAGATGTTCTGCCAGCTCCGCCTTTTAAATCTAGGTATTTTTAGTATTCTTAGTGTAGCACACGCATGAGAAAATACTGTAGCTGTGAAAGTCCAGATTGTGCAATCTACTAACCTACAAGGTACTGTCACTTTTATGTGCCCTATATTTTATTCATCCATAACTTAAATACATGCAGATTTTTGAGAAATTTATCTTTAGCTCTTGCCTTGCTTTCCAGTCCTCAGTGTTTGGAATTTGAGAATCAGGTCATCTAGGTAAAAGCTACAGTATTTGCTCACATGCTATGCACCTTCAGGAAGAAGCACTACACAAATAAACAGTATTTTACAGCTTCCTATAGGAAAATTTTCAAAACATTGCAATTAGATGGGTTTCATTTCATTGTTCTTACAGATATCAATTTGATTTTCATGGTAGTCTCAACCCTTAGACAAGTAAAAGTAAAATCAGAAACTTGTATTTAAATCATCCATCTAGACAGAAAGATTTATAAAGTACCATTTACTTGGTGAATCTTTCACTCTAAGTTATCTAATGGTTTTCTAAAATTAGATGCCACTTTCAAAAAATCAAAACTGCTGGAGTTATTAACATAGCACATTTTTAGGAATATTGTTAGATGCACAAACATCTGGGAAAAAAATACTAGAACAAGTTGCATCAGCTTTCAATGTGTTTAAAGCAACACATTAAAAGTACTGGCAAGGTTACATTTGTAGGAAGAAGCAAATTGGTTGAAACCCTGACCCCACTGAAATTAATGAGATTTCACCCTTTGTCTTTTACTATTCAGACACATTCCTAGTGACCATGACCATGAGAAAGATTCTTGCACAAGGACATTTGAAATGGTAGGCTCTGTCTCTTGAAACAATAGGTTGATTTGGCATTTCTGTGCTTCAGTATTTCTTGTAGGCAGTGCACAATATGTGTCCCAGCTTGAAGGCTTCTAATAGTTGATAGAAGATAAAAATAGATGTTGCTATTTACAGATTCAAAAATTCTTAAGAGCAGGAGTGAAAAATGTTTTGACTGTTTCATAAAACAAGTGTGAAAAATGGCCAGTGAATAATTTTAAAGGGTCAGTATTAAATTTGTATTACTGCAGTTAAATCTTAGCTAGAAATTGGAGCACAAATTCAGTAAAAAATAAATGAAAGGATCTGATCTGCATTCCACAGACTCAGTCTCTGAGTCTCCAGTATTGGGGTGTTAGGCCTTAAATGTTCCTGCCCTCTATAATATTTCTTCAACTATATTGTACTGTCTCCTTATATCTAGCAACTGTAATGGGGCCACTACTTTCTTTAAATCTCTTGATTTTATGGGGTCAAAAGTCTGCAATCCTCTCCAGGATGCATCTGACCCTTGAGAGCACAACATGTGAAATCTGAAGACAGCAAATAGCCTCTGCCCAAAAGCAAGAGCCAGGTTGCCAGAGAACATAAAACCACCACAAAAGATAGAGATGGATGAGATTTGGAAAGAGGGGAGAGAAAGAGAAGGAAAGGAAGGAAGAATTGAAGAAGGATTGAGGTGGTTGGAAAGGCACTGTGAAAAGTGCTTGGATATAGGCTGGTGAGGCTGTACAGCGCTAACTACACTGATAAAAACACATCAGGTCATAGGCAGTAAAATAAAAATGTTGAAAGAAAATGAGAGGGTTGGACCCAGAGAAAGCAGAAACGGACAAGAGTTAAAAGGGATTTAGCGAAGTGCTGGGATGTTGAGAGCCTTCTGATATTTTTACGGAAGAGCTGAGAGTCTGGCTGGCTCAAAGCATAAGCGGCAGCGGGCAGTCCCCCAGACTATCGGGGTTGCAGGGTGGTATTTTTGGCTCCTGGGTCTGTCCCGGTGCTGCAGGAGGGCCAGCTTGCATCTCCCTTCCCCTCCCTGTCCTGAGCTGGAGGAGCACTCAGCAAGGCAAAATTCAGTTTTGCCTCCAACCCTGAATAGCCCTGGTGGCTTTGGTAGTCAGAAATATCTCTCATTACTAAATGTCCACCAGACTTAAGAATGATCTGGTGCAGCTGCTAGAAAAAAGATTCAATCCCTTATTTAAAAAAAAAAAAAAAAAGAAAAAAAGAGAAAATGCTCACTGCCTAAGGACTGCAGGCTGGTGATCCTGGCTTCAACACATGCCGAACTTAAAGAATGTAAATAGGACATTGGCTTCAAGGGTACAACTTCTGTGTTTAAAGTTAGCCATATCTCGAAGTAATCTGCCAAGGACCTTCACCGAATGAAAGGCTAATGTGTAAAACACTTAGCTAGCTATGATATGATTGGGACAAAGCACCATGATTTGGTAATGGATAACCTATCACTCTTTTCTTCAAGCATTCCTCGAGTGCATCAGCAAAATTCAGGATAAAAAAAAAATCATTGATCTAATGTATTTGGATTTACTGAAAGTGTTTTTGCAAGTTCCTTGTAGGAAACTGTCCAAAAAGTAACACCATGCAGGAGTACACTGGATTAAAAACAGAGCATCACAAAGCAGAAACTGCTCCATTTTCTAGCAGTAAAAAAGAAAAAAAAAAAGAAGTAATTAATACTGGGATACTCCAAAGCTGCATGTTGCCATTGATAGTGTTTTGTAAGTTAGTGACATGAAAATCTGTGTGAACACTGAGCTGACCATGCTTAGAGGTATCACAAAGGCTGATCAACACTAAAAAAGTTTACAGAGAGGTTGAAGGCAGTGAGGTGAAAGGACAGCATGGCAGCAGGTTCAATGAGTGCAGGTTAAAGCATGTTGAAGGAGGAATCATTTGAACTACTGAGTTCTCTGAGTTTAAAGAGCAATGAGTTTAAAGAGCAGTGAGTATAAGTTAATGAAAGTACCTTCTGAAAGGAGAAGTGGTGATTGCTGCTGTGGTGCAGTCATTTGCTGAAAGAGGTTTGGCATTCCAGAAGGCATCAAAGAGCAAAAGAAAACAATAATACAGAAATAATTATAATGTCAGTTTATGACAGTGGCATAGCATTATTGGGGGAACAATCTTCTTTTCAAAAAGCATTCTCTCTCAAAAAAAAAAAAAAGGAGAGAATTCAAAAATGTTTGTGGAAATGAAGGATATGAGACAATGAGATAAAAAAGAACTTTTTCAAGAAAAGGATATAAGACTAGTGGTTTTGCACATTAATTTCCTATTGACAAGACTTCACTCTCTAAGTAGGTGCTGGTGTACTAGTAAAAGCTACTGGTAAGCAGAGGTAAGATACTGGGGTAGGGTCAGCACGGGACTAGCCCAGCATGGGAATTCTTATGTCATCACAGTTAATAAGTTACTGGTTTGGCTGCAAAATAATTCCTGTTCCTGTCTGCATCCTCTGTCTACCCTCTGACCTCACTGGCTCCAAGAAATTTGACAGAGTGGTGAGATCCAAGAGATATTCCAGTTCCTAAAGGCTTATAGGGATCCGGGCACAGAGGAAGGAACCCCTTAAATGCTCTGGTGGAGGAGATTTACACCTTCTCAGATGGGAAAACCTGCAGCGGAGAGTGACTTCATGAGCGACTAAACCTGTGAAAAGATCCGGGACCTTTTTAGAAACCAAAATACAACAGTCAGGAAACAGATTCAGTCAGGAAACCAGATTTCATTAGTTCCAGGGCTCAAGGGACTTGTTTCAAAAATCACCTCACCTGTCTCACAGGGCTAAATAACCAGGCACAAGGATATGTCTTCACAGACAAGTGAAGATGCATCTGGTCTGCCCGTATTGGAGCTCTTGAGGTGTTTTATAAGAAGAAAGCTAATGTTTAGGCTGAGGATCTTCTCTGTGCTTCAGGACTGACATCGGGCAGGTCTGGAGATTGAATCCTGATGAATGCTTACTTTTTGTTCAGGTCTGTCCTGGATGCTGGTCTTACTGGAATAATGGACAAATTTGATCCTGAAACAGTGAATATTTAAAACTATGTAGCCCCTCTGAACCCTAATAGCAACCATTGTATTGCACATGTGTGGGCAAGTGATACAGACGGGCAACACATAAAACCACAGATAAAAGTTTGACAACCCCTTTCCTGAGCTGCATAAGACACCTGCCAGGCTACTTCTGTTCCTGCCCTCTCCACAATTCCACCATGAAAAAAAGCACCAAATTCCTTTAAATTCTTGAAGAGCCTACTTGGTCTGAGCCCCAAAAGTCACAAGCTTTAGGTATCTCAGTCTTAAACGCTGTTGCACATATATGTCCATGCAGATAGGTGTATGGATCCGAATATCCATCCAAAGACCATGCCTTGGCCCATTTCTTGTAATTAAAAAATTCCTGGATACAAATTTATCTTTCCAATTTTATTTGCCTTTTCTTGGTCAATAACAACTAGTAGCTTGTTTTGTAGCTTAGACTCTTAATGTCTTCTCTTTCAGTCTCAGCTGCAGTAATATTTGTTTTCCTTATTTCTGCTCCAGGCTCTTTCTTCTTTTGCAGCCTGATGGTATCCTTATAGTATATCTATTCAGCCCCCTACTCTCTATTCTTCTCGTTTTACTCTCTTTCTTACCCCATCATCACTTACTGGGAACTTCCCGATCTTACCTTCACCAGTCTTTGAAATCACTTGCCCCTCACCAGCTACTCATCACCTTACTAACTCTTTGACTCCTTTTTGTAAGTTAGGCTGAACCGATATTAATAAAATAAATGGGTTTGGGGCCACGTTCTGCACTGAGACAAACTGGCACAGTGTGACACTCACTCACACTCTCTTATCTTCTGAGATACACCCCAAACCCTGCTCAGGAACAGTTTGAAGACTACCAGATGGCCCAGGGCAAAACCCTATCAGAGACCACTCAAACGTTCCAAAATGGACAGTCGAGTTCCAGTACCACCTCTGGCACTGTTAAATTTACTACCACGGCCATATTCACCAGCAGCAGAAACAACCTTTAAGGCAGCGATGTACATAACAGCTGATTCCTGTGGTTTGCAAGACCTGTAATTCTAAACCAGACCCCAGCCTTTTCCTTATGTGAACTGATTTCTAGTTTTGAAATGTAGTCATTGGCTTTCCAGCTGCTGATAGCTTTAAAGCTGCCTGAAGCCAAGCCAGCTTCTCTGCTGAGCAGGCAGTATGGTTTCTTGCCATAAAGGAAACAACTTGAAAGGCAGCCTGTTGACCGTGTAAAGGATGGATGTACAGGACTTTTGTTCAGAGCCAATGCTTTTCCTGCCATCCTCCCCAAAGAGACCTTAAACCTGGAAACCAGTGGTTTCATAGGCAAATTCAAGGCTCAGACATAATCAGAGAGTCTCAGCACAGCACGTTACTGCACATCAACGAGGCTGTGGTAACCGTCCACTACAAATACGAGATAATGTGACATACGTTAGCCCGCAGTGAAAAGGGGCTAACCCAAGCCAAATTACTCTGCCTGTGCCATGGGCTAAGAGCATTTGCACAGGGAGTTATTGAGACTCGGCTGATGCATGGTAACAGTTAAACAGAGTAATTTGATCATATGTCGGATCTCAAAGACAAAATAGACTCTAAATTGCTAGTATGGTATATGGGAGATGTAGCCATGACATTCTGTTACATTACCATCTGACCTAACAAGAATGTAAAAGATACACTCCCTTCCTGGCATTATTTTAACACAGCATTTTACTAGCCTGAATTATGAAAACAACAAAAAAAAGTGCTACATTTGAACCTATAAAAATGCAGTTTATTCCTCTTTGATAAGGCATAACTTTTTTTAGCAATTGTAATCTGTAACATTACAGCCTTAGGAGGTAATTTACTAAATAGGACAAAATTAGCTGATTTTTGGACCATTTAAAGGAACATTTCTGTTGAAAGCATATAAAATGTATTAAAGTAATCTCTAAAGTCTTTACCCCTGCTTGAGATTTTAATTTACTCAGAGCTAATAAATTATCCCCTTTCAGAAGCTATTGAAAATTTTCACTTAAATCCTTTTTAAAACTTAATGTGTTCAATTGAATCTTAAGCAATTTATACACACATATACAGAGCTTGAGGTGGTCACCGCACCAAGGTGAAGGCTGAAAAGAGGTTAGATTAGCACTAACTCCTCTGCCCTTTGGGATTGCTGGGATGCTATTAATGAATGTGAATTCCCTCCTGCCCCAGAGCCCTCCCCCTTCATATGCACTGGTCTGGCTGTCGGGTAATTACTTTTCCATGACGGCATTTAACAAAATGCCCTGTTCAAAGCCCGGGCCCATTTTCTCTCCAGCTGAAGGATGCGGCTGCAATCAGGGAAGGGACTGGCAGATCTGGGTCACCCCGGTACTCAGGTTAGCTGGGACGCAAAAGCTCGCTTCATCTCAGACAGGGCTCTGTGTTACAGTTGCACACTTATCAGAAATATTTTTTCAGGCTATCAATTATTATATTTGAACATCACTTCCTCGCTCTAGGGAGCCCTTAGCAAGCTGTAGCAAAAATCAATCCAGTTTTACAACTTTTACCTTGGCACAGCTCCAACTCTTTATCCACCTTGCTCCGTTATTTAAAGATGCGGTGGCTTTTTTTCGGGAGGATAGCTATATTCCTGAGTAGGACTTGCCCTTGGTGTATGTAATACCCTTTTTCCTTGATGAGGGTTAATCTGTGAATCTGCTTTGGTTTTGCTTTTCGTGTTTGACAATTGGTGTGCCTGTGGCGAGGTTTGTGCATCTGGGTACCCACCAGCATGGATTTCTCATGGAGGTGGGAACCAGAGCCTCTTATTTCAGGGAACGTACACGTGGGTTGGAGCCCACTCTTGTTCAAATTGCTTTAAGGTTGGCTGCAGCTGCAAGTAATGGCATCTGAAAATTTCTCCATGTCTTTATTCTGAGCTTTATTTTTCCCGGTGCAAACCCAACCTAGGAGGCCAGCACGCCTCGAGGACCACCTTCATCAAAGAGGTTATGGATCCCAGCAGCAGCGGCTGTGCTTCAAAAGGAAGACACTATCGCTCTCTCAAAAGGTGACTGCCTCCCAGATGGCAAGGAAATTTGGATAGCAAAAACTGGTCTTAGATATTACTGTGTCAGTGTAGGCTGCAAAAAACAGACAGCAGATGCTGGGCTTCAGTGGAGTTATGAAGGAATAGGCATTAAAAGAGAAAATCTGTCTTAGAGCTGTACTTCGAAGGGGGTTTATGTTTATTTTAGAATCAGACCCAGTTTCTGTTTCCCTGTTGAACGTGCATGCAGAAGCTCACAGAGCCACTAATCAGATTGCATGGCTTTCCATGTTTCTGATTTGCCACTTTTCAGCTCAGAAATGTGTCTTACCACTTCCCGTTAAAGTTATTTCATTGAATTCCCTCACAGCATTTGGCTCAAGGGCTAAAGGGCATCCCTTCATTTACACCATGCAAGTTTATACAGAGCAAATGCCGGGAAGTCCAAAAAAGCATGAGTTTGGCTCGTTCCTGCCAGCCTGCCTGCACAAACCAGCCGTAGCCCTGCTCAGAGAGACTCTCTTTGAAAGGGTGTAAGGCCACGGGGGCACATGTGTGCATCCACTTTCTCTGGTGGAGGTAGCTGGGAGCTAAAAAATCCTTCTCTAGGTAAGCCAGCAGTTGTCAACCAAGTGCCTTGGGGGCTGCTGATGGAGCGGGGAGGACTCTAGTTTTGGCTGAGCTACAATCTGCCCTCAGTTAAAAAGAGATTTCACCCCTCGACCCAACAGGGTGAAAGCGGGACATGAGTTGTGAACCCAGTACCAACTGTTACTCGACACAACAAAACCAAATCCCTGCCTTCTTCGTAGTAGAACATGTAGTTTAACAAATCCCTTGCATACATATTCATTCGCAGGACTGGTATCTTAAGGAAAGTAACTAATGAGGTTTCCCCTCCTCCCAAGCAATATAGAGCTAGCAGCCAGCCACCTTTGAGCATGTTGTCATTAGAGCTCCCAAGTGAAGCAAGAGATAGCTGGATCAGTCCTATGGAGAATGCTTCCAACAAAAGGGCTGAAATTCTTGATTATTTGATAATTGGAGCTTATTTCTCTGTATTTCCTTTTAATCAGTATTTACAACAGCGTGCCAATGGTGGGGACCGTAAAACAAGGTTTTGGCCACTTGCAAATAAGTTTTTAAAAGAAAAAAAGTTTATTCTTTTCCAACTCTCCCACCTTGGTGCCTGTCTTTCACCTATTTAATTTTAAATATTTTTTGGTATTAAACAGAGTTCTGTAGTGTTAGGTGTTTGACAGCTAGCTGTATTTCAGGAGCAGATGAAACGGTTCATCTTCTTATAGAAAACATCTGGGACCTTTTAGAATTAAAGGTACTATAAAAATATAAACTAGCATTACTGGAAACAAAATTTCCTCTTTTTGTCCTTTTTATGGGAAAAACATTACAGAAGAAACAAGTAGGCAAAATAGGACTAGATGGTTAGAGCCATTCTTATTTACTTGCGTAATCAAACTTTGCAGGGAAAACCAGGGGGAATTTATATTTTGTGACTCATGTTAAGAAGAAACAAGGAACTCAAAATTTGGGTTCAAGCTTCTGATTTCATTTCCTAGTTAAGGTTGGAGTGTTTGCTGGAACTTTCTCTTTCTTAGCTTTTGTTGATTTCTGTCATTCAGGAATCATGAAGTAAATATTTATTAACATGGGACCCCTCCTCCCTTCCTGCCCTTCATATTTGTGCTTCTTATGCTAATGAACTTACTTTAACAAGGGAACCACATTCCTCCTGGGTCCGCATCAGTTCTGGTGCCAACACATTAGTTATTTAAATGTAGTTTTATATTAATTTTTCATATTGTAATGCATTGTTCCCTGCACATATACATGTAGCTGGTTTTCAACAGTAAACAAATATATATTAAAGATATCATTAGCTGAAAACCTTTCATCTTTCCTTTTGCTTCCTGTGATAATGGTGGTCATTTCTCACTCACCCTCTGAATTTTCTCAACCATCCTCTTTCTCTTTTGCACTTCTTCTGCAGTGACCACCACCAGGGATTTGTTTTGTGTTTTCTGAAGCAGGCTATTGATGCAGATACAGAATTTTGAAACTACATGTTTTCCGTGCATTCGGCATTTATCTCTAGTATCCTCAAAGCCTGACATAAAGGCTTGCAGCCCTTGAATTGGGAAATCCAGTAAACAAAACAGGAGTTTAGCAAAAGCTAAAAAAGACGTACTCTTGAAAAACAACCTTACTAACACAACAATGATACTTAGGAAAATATAGGGAAGGCTAATCTACCACCCTCTTCCTACTTATTCACCAATAAGAAAGATATGCTAACTAAATGCCTGCAGATGTATTTGTATGGTACAGGATCACAGCCATATCATAAAAAGTCTCGTAGCTTACCAATTAAGTAAAAACGACAAGTACTGTTCTCTGTGAGGCGGGAGCTATTACCACCCAGAGACATGTTTTTAGACTAAAAAGTGGAAACTAGACTCCATCACACATCATATTGCTAGGGTTACCATGTAGTTCATCAAAAGTTCAGGGCTGGCTGCACCCTGGCTGCTCCATTTTGAGTCATTTAAAATTATCAAACATTTTAATCTCAGGAGTTGGTTGGTATTATACAATTTGATAGCAATGTTGAAGGCTTTGACAACGTTCTCCCAAGAGTCCTGAAGAAACACAGACATGAAACCAATGAACTATTAACTGAGGTGTATGTGAGACATTGCTTTATGAGTCTCAATGCTAGGGAAGTAGAAGTCGGTTAATGAGTCCCCAGTCTTTGAAAAAGGCTTCACAAATGATTCAGGGAGCTACAGACCGGTGAGTCTGACTTCCGTATCAGGTAAATAAAAGAAACTATAACAAAGTAGAGAATTAATAGATATCTAGATAAATATGATGTATTCCAGGGGAGAATCAACTGGGCTTTTGTGAAAGGAAGTCCTCTCTCACAGATCAATGAAAGTTCTTTCAGGAGTCATAAAGGTTATGGGCAATGGCGACCCAACGACTCTGTACTTACATTTCGAAAAAACATTCCACAAAGTCCCTTAGAAGAGATTTCTAAAGAAATTAAGTTGTCATGGGTAAAAGGGAGGGCCCTCTCATGGATTAATAATTGGTTAAAAGAGAGGGAAAAGTAGGTAGGAATAAATGGTCAGTTTTCACAATGAAAAGCTATTAATAGCAGGGTTCTCCAGGGCCCTTGGCATGAATGTTGTCCAGTGTGTTAATAAATGACCTCAAACAGAGAACAAATAGTCAGGTGACAAAGTGCATGAGTGAGACAGAATAATTCGAGACACTCAAAACTGATACTAATGGTAGAGTATTTCAGAAGATCTTCACATGTCAATGGTAAATGAAATTCAGTAAATGGCCATGTAGTAGTGTACCCGTGATATGGAATAATGGACTATGAACTAACTACTACCACTCAGGAAACACATGTTGGAATTGAGGATGGTTCTCTGCTAACATTAGTTCAATGGTGAGAAGCAGCCAGAAAGGCAAATAAGTCTGATCCTAAATGCTGCATCCAGTTTAGCTTACTATGAGATTATAGGAAACTTAGGAAAAAGTAGAAGAAAGGAGCAAATTAAGAAGGATTAGTAGGATGGGGTATTTACTGTACAAGGTAGGGCTGTGTAGCCTGAAACTCTTTAGCAGTGGGGGGATACGACTGCCATCTAGAAGTCCATGTGGCAAAGTGAATAATTAGAGAACAAGTGGTCATCCACTGAAAATATTGAATGCGAGATTTAAAACAGATGAGAAAAGCTATATTTTTTTCTCCCAAAATAAATGAAATAGTAGAATTTATTGGCAGAAGATGATAGGAGACCAAGGGAAAAAAAAAGGATCTAAAATGGAGTCAGAGAAATTAATCGATGATACATCCATCAATGTTTTAGACACTGCTAGATCTGTACACTGCTCAATGTTCGGCTCTTGAAAGGATTACTCTACTTTAAACTTTTCTCCAGCAGTACATGTCAGATCACTTTAACAAAAAAGATACTTGATTAAATGAAGCTTTGGTCCAACTAAGTATGGCTACTTTTGTAGTCCTATGAAATGAAATAATTTGCAATTTCCAAATAAAAAGTTTTCAGTATTTCTCTTCCTTGTAATTTAAAAAGAATAATTTTTTAATTGTGATTTCAGGAAGTGGAGGTACTGAAATGCTGGTGTTTATTTGCAGAAATTTTGTATTTTTCTCATAGCTGGTATAAATTCCTTGCTAGTTCAGCATGCTGCATATTTGAACAAAGCCAATGCTTTAAAAGTGGTTTGATACACATGATCTAGATACTTTGTCTTTTCAAGAATAATCATGCATTTCTGTCCACTGACTAAAATCTTGTTTGCTCTTGGTCATTATTTTATTTTCTTTTAATTATATTAAACTACATAAACTAATCCATTCTTTCTGTTTGTGTTGGAATTAATGTCTCTATAGAATAATAAATAAACGCATTTGTACAGAAGGAAAAGGCATTTATTATTGACACCAAAACTCTGAAAATCAGGAAGGAATAGTTGAATCAATGCCAGCAACGTCAGTTCTTCCTCTGTGAAAGAAACCACTAAAGGGCAAAGCACTGACCATTTCTGTTCTTAAGGGAGTGGTAGCTAGTAGCTGTGCTTCTAGACGAACTCTACAGATGGGCAAAAGACAAAGCAGTGGAGATGGCTCTTCTGTCCAGTCAGTGCTACTGGGGAGATGCTCAAGCAGGGTCCGAAGTACCTCAGGTACATGCTCATGCTTTTCCTCTCCCATGGCAATTAGCTTTCTTCTTCATCCTTAATTGTGTCTATCAAAAAGGACTATATGGCATGATCTTTCTCATTTTTTTAAATGCATATATCATGAGGGTTATCTTTTGAAATATCTCCCATTTCTCACTCTCTCTTTCGTATCCAAAATAATTGAGAAAGAATGGTGACAGGAAAGAACCAGATCAAAACAGAAAATACAGGATACAATGCAAAAAAGGGAGTATAAGCCAGAAAACCTGAAAAAGTTTTTGTATATATTTTCTTTTGTCCTTAGCTGCTGAACTTTACCCGTCAGTGAAATAAATGAATAAGTTTTCTTCATCTCCAGTGACTGCAATCCTATCTTACAATAAGATTAAATTCTAGCATCATAAATCAACACTCAGAATTAACATTAGGATTCTGCCAACCAACCCTAGAAAATGTCAATTGATTAGATTCTATTCCTAGGTCTTGATAATTGTCATTTGTCCTATGTATATGTATTTTATATTTAAATGTATTTGTTTAAACAGCATGACAGTCACAGTAGGAATTACCTAGAAAGTTCAGGGGTAAGATGGAAAAAGAGCGAGGTCATGAGTCAGCTGCAATTTTAACAGTTTTATCTCCTTTTTAGCTCTTTTTCTTCTTTTTTTTTTTTTTAACTGTGTGTTGGATCATATCAACTCCTGGTTTTAGAAGATTTTACCACACTAGTCTTAAAAATACAAGCCCTGGAGTTATTTACGCTTAACAATGCACATTATTTAAATGACAGGAAAAAAAACTCAGAACTGATTGGAACAACCAATTCAGCCATGGAAACGGGGTTTGTTGAAAGTTTATTTTTTAAAGTACTCAGAAGATTCCCGCTAGCTTAAACAGCTTCCAACTGGCTTGTCCTGGGCTCCAAAATCTTATCCTTCCTCAGTCACTTGTGATTCAGCATTGTGTATTGATGCACCAAAGACCATCCATCCTCAAGATAGACCATGTGGGGGTGGTTGGTTTATACAGCACAAATATTGCAAGTTACTCCCTCCTTTTTAGCGTTACAGGCTGCAGAGATATTTCGGGACCACTCAGCTTTGGCATATGTGCATTTTTCCCCTATTTTCCCAGGCATGGGGAGAGCTGTGGGGAGAAACACCTATGCAGAGGTAGAGAAAAGTTGTTTATCATTCTTTGGGCTTCCCCGGCTGCTGGCACTGCCTTGCTCACTCCTGCTGAGAAAGCACACGGGGCTCATAAAATCTGCTCCACGGAGCAGTTCAATGGCTTGCAAACCTCCAGCAGGCTCATGGAGTAGGCAGGATTGCTGTTAATATGACCCTGCTTTTGGCAATTGGGTGCTAGGAAGTTATCGCACTGAATAACCACCAGCCTCAACCATGCCACCTCACCCCGGAGAAACCCTGGGACGTTGCAAGGCAAAGCCGGGAAGACGGGCTCTTCCAAAAACCCCGTGCCATCCTCCCTGGCCTGGGTCCAATCTACAGGGAGTCCAACAAAAATCGTGTGTCCAGCAGTGACGCAGTTCTCATTTAAGGACTGGTTTTCCTCCCTGCTTCATGGTGATTTTTGTCAGACTGTCTATTGTTGCAGCTGGAAAATTGTTTTCTGAGTATCCCGGGATGCTTCTGGTCCCCCTTGCACTGTGAATTGTGTTGGCAATCCTCGCTGGGGCAGATTAACGGCCGTGGCACAGCTTTGACTTTTGTCCCATGAAATCCTCAAATTAATAGCCTACATTGCAACAAGCCTGTTCCTAATGAACACTAGGGGGTTTTGGCTTTTTGCTGTTGTTATTGTTGTTTGTGTTGGGGATTATTTATTGTGATGTGAGTAACTCCATCTCTTTTTGTACTTTTCCTGTGGCTGAAAAACTTATTTTTAACTATGCTGCTATGATTTTCTATGAATTGTGTAAAAAAGAGGTCAGAAGGAAAGTGGTAAAGGGAGTAAGTGGTATGCTTGTTTCCTCTTTCTATTTTGGTCCAAAAATTGTACACAGAAATTAAGAACAAAAATATCACCTGTCTATGCTTGACTCTCAGTCCTGCCCATTTACTCATTTCTTATATCACCCACCAATCAATTGACTTACCTTACATTCAAGTCTCCCTCAATGGGCTAACTCAGTATTTCTTGCACTTATAGACAGAAGAAACTGAGATAATCTCTGTGCTGTTGCAATCAGCTGCAACAAAGCTTCCTATTGTCTTTTTACAGAAGTTTATAGCCCCCTGGCTCAGAAAGGTCAGATTTATTGTTGCCTATTTACTGGCATGTGAATTTATGAACGTTCAGCTCTGAAGCTCAGTATAAACATACCAGCATTGTCTTTTCACATGATGTTGCCCACAGTTTTGGAGGAGAAGCCGCACAGTGTAGCACAGGGTAATCACACAGCTTTCATCAGGCTGGTACGAGGAAGACCTGCTCTACTTGTGTCTGAGGAAGCAAGCAATGATGGCTAGGATGCCCTTGCTGAACTTAGAAGAAGAAACATTCAAAAGAGAAAAAGACTGTATAAACTTGAATTATGACAAACCCCTGATATTAATCTTCATTTAGAATAGGTTTTGCCAATTAAGGTAGTGAATTACTGCTGACTTCCCGCTCCAAAACAATGAATTTATTTATTCTAGTTAATGAAATGCTGTGTAGAGAGGATTTTTTGGATGCAGCCTTTCAGAAGCCTTTTGATAAAGTCACTCTATGAGAAGGTATTAAGTAAACTTAGTAACCAGGTAGTGAAAGACAAGCCTTTTAGTGGATCAAAAATTGTCTAGGAAGCAAAGGCATGACTAAATTGGTCGTTTAACCTTGCTGTCACAGGATCATTAGCAGCATGACTAGAAAGTTTTAGGGCAACTGATGTTCAAAACGCAGCTCTAAAAACCTGTCAAAATATATTTCTATTATCTCTTACATCTGTGCATTAATTCTTTAAAATGTTAGCATGTCTCTGCTGTGTCCAGCCAAAAGCCATCTGTCCTAATACCCTTGATATCCTTCACAAAGGCCATGGCAGCCAGGGATGGATATTAGAAAAGCACAAAGACTGGGTCTTCCTGAGAATACCCTTGCAATCTCCAACAGTTTGTAGCTCAGAGGTGGGATCATTCTGTTTGATGATCTGTTATGGATTCATCTTCCGTGCATGTTCCTGTTGCTTTTTAAACCCATGTAAAACTTCTGGGATCCAGGAATCTTGCAAGGATTTTCATAGTTCAACTGTATACAGCCTAAAGAACCATCTCATTTTGGCATTGTGAACTTGTCATCTGCTTATTTCATTTAATGCCTCCTAGTTCTTGTATTTGAAAACACAATGAGGGATCATTCCCAAGCTACTCACTCTCTTGTCACTCATTATTTTATCAACTGCTGTAGTATCCCCCAACCAGGCAACTCCTCTCCACGCTGAAGAACGTCAGACTAATTAATCATTTTTCATACAGAAGCTGTTCCATAACTTTGGTCATTCTTATCACCTTCCTCTGCATCTTTTACAGCTTTGCTACATCTTTGTCGAGGTGAAGGGACCAGAAATACTCTGTTCAAGATGCAGGTGCACCATAGACTTACCTAGCTGCAAAATGATGTTCACTGTATTGTTTCTGTACTGCTCTCCTCACAGATCCTAACATTCAGTTTCCTATTTTGATCACAACTGGGTACTGAGCTGACATTTTCACTATTATAACTCCAGGATCTCATGGCTGGGTAGTAACAGCCAGTTCAGCGCCTGGCACTGTATGTATAAAGTTCTGTTTGGTTAATCCCAAGTGCATCACTTCTAATTCTTCTGCTCTGAAATTCATCTGCAGTATTATCACTCAGTCTTGTAGGGTCCTTCTGCAGTTCTTTACAGCTGAACTTTGCTTTTAACTACCCTGATTAGCTTGAGGAAGCATTTGTATATTTTGCAAAATCAGTAGCCATGATATTTCTCACCAGTTTCTCACATCTTTTTAAATGCTCTTTTATTCAAAGAAAAAGACAGCATATGTAAGAAAGTACATTTGCAGGAAACAAAAAATCAGAAACCAAATGCAGACTAGCCATGTGAAAACATGAGAACAATATAGTTCATATACTTCAAAAAAGATCAAATTATCAATGAGTCAAAAAATCATAAGCTGCAGATTAAGAGAGGTACAGTTTAAAACAACATGCATTTTCAGCCACTTAAATCCTTTGGTGTGATCCTTAAACCATAGATTAAAGTTCTGACCTAAAGGACATAGAGGAGACATGACCATTTAGCCACATTACTGATTGCCCAACATGCCTATTTTCAGAGGTGCCATTAATAATCACCTAAACTATTGTGTTCATAATTTGCCTTTTCAATTTACTGAGTATTTTGGATCAGATTTAACTTTTCTTACAGGCCCTGGTATCCTATCCCAAGGATAAAAGTGTCAAGCCTGAGGTAATCTCTTTAAGAAAAGCCTGAGGGACTGAAACATCATTTTCCTTTTTGCTTGTTTTTTTGGCATTAGCACTTGCAAGTAAAATGAAAGACTTGATTTGAAATTCAAGGCCAGATCTTAAGAGGAGGTGGGCCCTTGCATATCCCAGTGGCTTCAGTGAGATCAGTGCATTTCAGGACTCGTCCCCAAGACTGGATTTGATGCATTGGGGTTTTTTGGTATAGCACCACTATGGAGTAATCCACTGAGAATTTACTGCCCTTTTGGAGAATACTCCTGTTTTCATGTACGTATTTGTCATTTTTTTCCTTTGGCCTTGTCAAACTGAGCATGTTATTTTGTTGTTTGATAAGACATATATCACTTTATGAATTAACCGTTTATACGTGAATCAGAATATAGGCTGAAAAGTATAGATAGGGCCTTCTTCCAGCAGTACTGTAAATGGGTTCATATATTTTGGTCATTTCATCCCCTACCCAAACCCCCATTAAAGGAATTAGCCCTGAAATGATTCACAGCATTGACATTAAAACTGTCATCATACTTCAGGGCTAACACTGTGCTGAAATAACTTCTCATCAGTCTGCCAACCCACAGGTTTTTGGAAGTCTTTGCTTTCTGGAAATTCAAAGGGAGTCGTTTCGGTTTTTGCTTGTTTAATCAAAGAAAGCTTAATTTCTGCAAAAGTTGGTGAGGCTGTCCAGCAAGCTTTATATTACTCTAGGTCTCCTATTTACAACTGGCCAGAAGATAGAAAACGTGACAAAAAATCTCACCTAGACAAATCAGTGTTTTGAGTTACATGAAAACCTTTAAGGAGATTGGTTTAAGTCAGAGGGGTGGCAGGTGAAAAAGGGGTAATGCGTCTAAACCTCTTTATTAGTTTTCTTCTTTCCCTATGCCACTTGCATGTAGATGATTCCTGCTGTGGATAGGGATATTTTGTGGAGAGTCTCAGTTACTGGCTGATGATCACCAGCTACCGGTCTCACGGGCATTTTCCAAGATATTCAGCTGCAAGATCCCATTGACCACGCCTAGACTGATAGGACTAGACCAATAACGTGTGTGTAGAATTTCACATGCCTTTTAGGATATTTCCACGTTAAAACATTTTGAAGAATTCAAGATTATCTCCTCAGAATATTTATAAGACAGATCCATGGGGGAATTCATCCTGTTCTGTGCAATAGTAGCAGCACAAAGCAGCCTTAAAGTCAGCTTATGCATCTCTTTGAGGATTTCTCTGATGTACAGAAATCCCGTAATAATGGCTTTTTTGCTTTCCCTCACTGCAAGTTTCACTTCAAAGATGTTTGGATGGTATGACTACTGCAGAGGAACTTACTGCAAGTTTCTGTGCCCCAGGTATTGCCTACCATCACCAGAAGGACTTCTTGTGGCTCTTAAGAATCAGCAATACCTCAAGGTAGCCTTGAAGCTACTCTAAATTACCATGAAACCCAAAGGTCAGCCCCAGGATCCTGAGGTTCGGAGATGTGCTTCCCCTCCTACCATTTCCCCTATAACTTGTTCCATATTACCTCCTTTTCTGAAGTCACAGCCCAACGATTCTAGTTTAGTTTTGCACCCTGATAGTAGACAGACTTTTTTTTCCATCATCAGTGGAGATGGAGAGTGATTTTGATTAATGACTTCATTGTCCCCCACCAGCAAGAGACTTGCCTTATTCAGTTTGCATCAGAATGGATGCTGAACACTGTAAGTCTCTAACTGGCAGTAGGTTTCACCTGCTGAGAAGTGAGGAAATTAGTCAGAAAAAAAAATGGTCACAAAATAATACTGATTTACTCTAACTTCAACTAGAATGCCAGTGGATGCAAAAGTTTTTCTAAGCTTTCCTAGACTTTTTTTTAAGGCTATACATGCAAGAAAAAAATATGTTTATGAGAATCAAAATGATCTTAATTGAGTAAATCCCCATTTAATTTTTTTCATTTGGCATTTTTCTGAGTATTTTTTATATGGGGGAGAAGTAAAGGGGAGCATGAACTTCCAATGATATTAGCATTATTTTCATAGCAGCCCATACTCTTCTCCCAGTGAGAAGACTGGGCCTGTCTCAGGAATTTTGGGAATACTGGTTTATTGGTATGCATATAAGATTTTAATATATAATGTCATGAGTATTAATTCCAGCCACAGGTCATGACTTGATCTTTTAAATCTCAGCTAGAACTGCTCTTCACAGCCAAGAAAAAACTTCTTGGGGACACGACAATCAAGAGCAGCCTTGACTATAGTGACCGTGAAATTGTCGGACCAAGATCCTAAAGTAAGCAAGGAGGGAGAGTAGCAGAATAGAGACCCTGGACGTCAGAAAAGCAGAATGCACCTCATTTAGGGAACTAGTAGGTGGGATCACATGGGAGGCACCTCTCAAGGGTGAAGGAGCTCTGGAAAGCTGACAGGCCTTTGAAGACAACCTCTTCCAACCACAATTATGGGTCATCATGATACTCAGGAGAAAAGTAGAGATACCAGGAGACTAGACCGGCTAAACAGGGAATATGTGACTAAGATTCAGTGTAAAAAAGGTAGAATATAGGAGGTGGAAGCAGGCACAGGCTACAAAGGAGGAATTTATAAACTTTGGGTGGGTAGTGGTGGTGTTAGGAAAGCGAAAGCTCTCTTAAATAAATTTGATGTCTACAAGGGTCATAAAGTGTATGATATCCTGGAGCGCATCAGGTAAAGTATTGCCAGCAGGTCAAGGGAGGTGATCCTTCCCCTCTACTCAGCACTGGTGAGATACATCTGGAGTGCTGGGTTCAGCTCTGGGCTCCCCAGTACAGGAGAGATATGGACATACTGGAGAAAGTCCAATAAAGGATCACAAAGGTGATTAAGGGAATGGAGCATTTTTCATACGAGGAGAAGCTGAGAGCTGGGACTGTTCAACCTACAGAAGAGAAGCCTTGGGAGGGATCTCATCCATCTATATAAATACTTGAAGGGAGGGTGTGAAGAAGATGGAGCCAGGCTTTTTTAAGTGGTGGCCAGGGACAAGACAAGAGGCAATGGGCTCAAACTGAAACACAGGTGGCTCTGTCTGAACATCAGGAAACACTTTTTTACTGTGAGGGTGACTGAGCACCGAAACAGGTTGCCCAGAGAGGTTGTGGTGCCTCCATCCTTGCAGTAGATGACCCTGCTTGAGCAGGGCCAGTTGGATGAGATGACCCCCAGATGATTCCAACCTCAACCATTCCGTGATCCTGTGATAACAAGAAAATCTTCTACCATTTTTACCACTACATTAGTACTCCATGGTTGAACAAGAACTATATGGGACTGTTGCAGAATTGGGAACTGTTGGTCTATGTGTGTGAATTAGTAACAGCAAACACAGACAGGGCTGAAGTACTGACACCTTACTTGCCCTAGTCTTCACCAGTTAGGTCTTCCAGCTCTCTGTGTTAGAGACAGGGTTCAAGGAGGAGCAGAAGGACCAGCAGCCAGTGAGGGTCAACTCTGGAAGCTTGAGGGAGCCTGAGGGAACTTGACCCATACAAGTCTATGGGACCAAACAGGTTGCCTTTATGGGTGCTGGGGGAGCTGGTGGTGTCCTTGCTAGGCTGATGTCTCCCATCTCTGAAAGGTCATAGAGACTAGGGGAGGTCCTTGGACTGGAGAAAAGCAGATGTGTCTATCTTTTAAAAAGGTCATAAGGAAACAAGGAACAACCGGCCACTCAGCCTCACTTCAGTCCCTGGGAAATCATGGAGTGAGTCCTCTTGGACTGACAAAAGGGAAGAAAGTGACTGGGAACAGGCATCATGGATTTATCAAGAGTAAATCATGCCTAACCAACCTGATTGCCTTCTCTCATTAAATGATTGGATTTGTGCATGAAAGGAAAGGTATGGATATTATTTCTCTTGCCTTTAGCAAGGCTTTGGACTTGGTGTCCCACCATACTTTTGTGTCTGAGTTTGGACGCTATGGTCTGGATGTGTGGACAACCAGACAGGTAAACAACTGGGTGGGTGGCTGGGCTTAGAAGGTAGGGCTTAACTGGTCATCTACTTCTAGTCCACCTGGAGGGTGGTAACACGTGGAGTACTACAGGCACGTAAACTAGGACTTGTTCTGTTTAACAACTTTATCAATGACCTGAAGGAGGTGGTAGAGCACATCCTGGTCAGTTTTGAAGATTAGACTAAGTTGGCAGAACCAGTTGCTCAAGGGCAGGGCTGCCATCCAGAGTCAAGTAGGTAGGCTGGAGGAAAGGGCCAAGAGGAACTACATAAAATTCAACAGGGACAACTGCCAAGTCCTGCACCTGGGAAGAAAAAGCCCAGGGCAACCACACAGACTGAATGAACTGGCTAGGGAGCAGCTCTGTGGAAAAATCCCTGCAGGTCTTGGTGGGCAGTGAGCTGCACATGAGACTGCAGCATGCCCTGGAAGCAAAGATGGCCGAAAACATACTGGGCTGTATAAACAGGATTGTAGCCAGCAGATCGAGGGAAACTATCAACCCCCCAACCCAGCACTTGCTAGACGACATCTAGAATACTGCATTCAGTTTTGGCCCCCACCTGCCAATACAGGAAAGACATCAACAAGACGGAGCGAATTTGGTGGACGACCACCAACATGGTTGGTGGCTGGAACACTGTCAAATGAGGAAAAAGTGAAGAAGCTGGGCTTGTTGAGCCAGAAGATGAGGTGGCCTCGGCAGACCTCACAGCAACTTTCCCATATCTAGAAGAAGGGAATCAAAGAGACAGCAGTGCATGGTGCGAGGACAAGAGACGGAAGGCACAAGTAACAAGGGAGGTTCAGACTGGGTATAAGTAGGAACTTTTTCCCCCATGAGGACAGGTGAGCAGTGGAGCCGTTTACCCAGAGACCTGTACAGTCTCCATCCTTGGAGGTTTTTAAGGCCAATTGTGCAACTTGGTCTGATCTCACTACTGACCCTGCTTTGAGCAGCAGGAGGTTAGACAAGAGACCTCCCTTCCAACCTCAGTTATTTTGATCCTATGATCCTGTGAAATGGGAGAAACTCTTCAATTATTTCTGTGAATATGATAGAGAAGTCTGTGATTATCAGAGTAATATCAACAGGACAGAACCAAAAGTAAATGATTTCTGAAAGTATTGTCCAGTTTGTCAGGAAGAACACTGCATTTTGTGTCCTTTCAAGATTTTAACATACATACTTCAGGCCAGCCAGACTGCCTTCCATGACTTCTGCTGTCCAATGAGCTTATTCCGTATAGGTACATA
This sequence comes from Buteo buteo, assembly GCF_964188355.1. Lineage (NCBI taxonomy): Eukaryota > Metazoa > Chordata > Aves > Accipitriformes > Accipitridae > Buteo > Buteo buteo. The sequence continues at coordinate 5,456,746 of NC_134195.1, read as the reverse complement.
TAGAAGATGTGAACAGTTAAACAGATATACTTCTAAGTATGTATAAATTAATTTACATTAATGATTACAACTCCAACAGAAGAATGTCACATTCAAGAAGTAACAGCCTACAAAGTCCATAGTGAACAAAAATCTTAATTTCTCTCTGTCCTCCATCGTTTCTTTTCTAGCTGTAAATATTCACTACCTCTCAAGAACATGGACTCATGCTGGAGTCAATTTTGCATAGATATAAACAACAGACTTTTTTTGGGGTGTGATATTTGATTTTCAAGAAACTCTTGTTTGAAGGGTACAGTGCTGAATCAAGTGCTGTTTTAAATCAGCTACAAGTCAACGCAATCAACCAGTTTCCATCTAGTTCCAGTTTTCTTCCCTTGCTTTTGAACTGGTAAATCGTATGGCAGTTGTTTCCAAGAAGAAAGGGTATTTTTTTCATTCTCATTTCATGAAAGCTGAGTCAATTTTTCTTGTATATTAATGGGCAAATGTTGCATCAGTTTGGTCAGATTTTGAGTAAAATCCACCAACTCTGGAAAGATTCATTACACTAAGGAAATAAGGGTTCACAGGAATTATCATATTGGAAAAAAACTAAAACAAAAACTTTTCACATATTGGTTTTAGTAGTTGGCTTTAAAGAAGCTGCAGGAATACTGCCTACAATGAGCAAGTATGGGAAAATCCTTCCCAAGACAAGTATTTCCTTTTAAGACACATTTGCCAAAAAGTTGTTTATGTGGTGCTTAAGGAGCCCAGTTCCTTTCCATCATCCTTTTCTTCATTTTCAATACATAGAACTTCCATTCTGAACTTTTCAGTAATACCTCATGATAATCAGGTTTCCAAAGTAATGGTACCTTGTGTTGAAAAGGAGACCTTTTTAACAGCCTAGTATTGCCATTTTTAAGTTTCATTGAATCTCTCCTTCTTCTTTCTACTATGATCAAACAGGTTAAACAGAAGTTTCCTGTCCCATGTAAACCATTCATTATTTTGTGTACTTTTTGATCGTCCCTCTTCTACACGGCAGATATTATCTGTGTGTGTTATCCTTTTTCACATTCTGTTACTAACTCTTCTGACTGTTTTCATTTTCCTTCTTATTTTCCTTATTTAAAGTCAGAATTCCCAACACTGAATACAGTATTAATTTGAAGCTGTATCGCTGCTTTATATAAATACACAATAATATTTTCCATGCTCCTTTTCCTTATGGGTCCTAAAATGTTTTCAACACTGCTGTTCCTTGAATATAAAAAAATACTGAATGTTTTTGGAATTTTCTAAGTGACCTAAATGGTACTTTTGTAATAGTAATACTTATGTGTACTTAGACACAGACTACTCTACTACTGCAGGTATAATAAAGAAGTGGTTGCAGTATTAACAAATAACATAAAGTGATTACAGATTTATAAATGAAGATGGAGGAAATGTCTGTTCCACATTTAACATGAACAAACCAAAAAAAAATTGGATAAGTACCTTGACATTTGGGAAGAGTATCTGAAACATTTCCAAAGTTTCTGAATTTACTGAGTGTGTAAAACTGCTTCAGAAATAAGGCGAACCCAGGATTTTTTTCTTATTTTTTGTAAGTTTCCTTTTGCAGTTCTATTTGAAGAGTCCTCCATAGTACTTGCTCTTCTAATGTTGGGTTGAACAAGGAGGAAGAACTATTTTAGAGGATATTAAGCAGACTTGACTGAGACTTCAAATGTTCCATATTCACTATGACTTTTGGGCAAAGATAGAAAGTGACTATATGTCACCCATCCAATCCATATTTTCACAGTTGAAACAGATCTTTATTTAGAAAGACCTAAGCTAAAACTGCTGTTTTACTAAAGCATAATAAATGTTATAGTGTTGATCTACTACTATCCAGAGTTTCTGAAGTGTTCATGAACAGAGAAACTGCTAAAGCTCTTGTTTGAGGGAGAGTACTCCAAAATCTGCATTTGTTTTTTAGGTCTGACTTGCAACTTTTTTTACTATCTAGAGGAAACTGTATTACTGGAGATGAAAACAAATCTTTTCATAAAGGATATAGACCTTTAGGGACACTGGAGCAATAACAAGGTCTTCTACCATTTCTAAAACTCATATTAGCTACTAGTAACTCATATGACCGTGGGAAATCACTCTTTGTTCATCTTGCTGTTTTGTCTATGTTGAACTATTTTAGAAATACCAGGGAACTAGGAGCCACAAAAGTGCTAGAGTCTTGATTTACACAAATTTACATAATGAAACTGTATCTACATAATGGTTGAGGTCTCTGACCTGTGTTGGAATTTGATGCTTGCTTTGTTTCTTAGCTTCAGAAGCAGTGGGAAAAAAGGAAAAAGTGTGTATGCATGCTCTAAAACTGCAAAAATACCAAGGGTCAATCTGCCTACATTTCACTCCTGCTCAGGATGTTTTTATTACTCAGCTGTTAGTCATAACTATAAAGTAGGTGAGTTCTCACAGCTCTCACACACTATTTAGACAATGAATGAATATGACTGAAAGAAATTCTCCACCATGTACATCACGTACTTAATTTCACTTGTCCTCTTCAGCATGGATAAGGTAATATTTTGCATTTATTTTAAGATGTGTTGTATTAAATGTTGTTCTTAGATCTTTTGGAGGACTGCAAACTACTCCAAACCATTTCCACAAGCAGCATCTCAGGCACTATATATTTTTCCTTGGGACATAAGGAAGAAAAATGAGGGCATTCATCACAGGAGATAGAAGATTTAATTGTCAGGGATTGCTGGAGATGAGCTACCATTACCTTCATACTGACCGTAAATGATAGAACCACAGGGAATCTGATTAGAAGGACCATGCATAAGGTGATGGATATTGTGGAGAGTGAAGGAACAGGAAAGGTATTTTGAATGACACCCAAATGGTTGCCATGTTTTTACATGCAGGGACTGCCTAAGCAGGCTGTCTGAAAGTTTAGATGGCTTTTATTCCAGAGCAAGGTTTCACTAAACAATAGTTAAGCTTCCTTGAAAAGTAAGGACATGAGAGGGGGAGATGGGAAGGTGATAATATGCACATCCACACATAATACACCATTATTGGCGGTTAGCTTGTTATGTTGTTATAGCATGTGAAAGTCACTAAGACGACACAAAGAATGTTTTGCTATCAACTCTGAAGTTAAAGTTAATGCTAAAATAAAAAAGTTGGAATGTTATAAACATTTATCCACAGGGTTTATCCAATTTCTGCTTCTAAATGGTGATTGTTGACTTCCAATCTGTAAAACAACCACCAAGGTCGGTGTTGCAGTCACCCACGTACTGCTCACAGTAGTCACCGTCTTGACATTGTGTAACAAGGACAACACAATCGCTACACGTATAAATATCTAAAGGCATCTTGACATTGATTCACCATACAAATAAATCTGCAAACGAAACTCCTAAGTGGTTGTAAACTGTGCCTGTCATGATGCCAGCTGAAGTGTTGTTTCTCTTAACCTGGGTAGTGTATACTTTGAATTGCATTTGAGTCCGTGAAACCCAACGATGGGAGGTGGCTGGAAGGGTTCCAGGGGACCCTTGCTGTTCTCCCTCTCATCTGCAAGGTCATCCGCCCAGCTTCTCGGAAGACATGTGATGGGAGATGTTGGCTGCTCAGGGTCTGTGATACAGGGCAGCTCTTCAAGCAGATTGCGCCAGGGTCCTCAGAGCTTTTCTGTTCATGCTGTTTGGGAGACCTTTAGGAGGACAGCCTTGGGTAAGAGTTGCCTTTCAAAGACTCTCCTTGTTGGTTTGTTTTCTGGCAGTTGTTCCTAATAGGAACAAAGCCACATTTCCAAATGCTGAAATCCTCCATAAAATCGATTTTCCTTCCAGCACCCTGCTCTCCTGATGAGAGGGTGCGTTCATAAAGGGTTTCCAAATAACAGAAATTAAGAAAACACATCGTCACAAGAATGACTTTCGACACTTAAAAATTGCTTTCTGAACCTGTTTGAGGTTGTCAGCTAATAGGGTAGCCTTCTTTCATAACTCCTTTATCATAATGCACAGCTGGGTGAAAATCCACCTCAAACAATACTTACTTCTGTCTTCCTTTATTTATCATCGTTATCATTACTTTTTACTTTGGTTAGCAGATGTTTCTTTAGTGCTCTGACATCCTTTATAATTTGCATATTTGTTAATTTAACTAGCAGAAAAGTTAACGTACTGTACAGTATGCACTTTGTATTTAACACTTATATGTATGTGGCATATGCAATAGGAAAAGCTCCTCTGATATCCTCTATATGTATTGAAAGTATGAATTTCACATATTTTTTAAAATTTGTGGATTTGGGCTTTTCTTTTGTGCCATGCAAAAATGTCTGATTATTTAGAGCACAGCTCAAATCCAAGGAGGAATCATTTTGACTCTACAGTATAAACTCATAGCGTTCAGGCTGTGGCTATGATGAACAAATCAGTAATTAATTGGGCATTCATTCCAGTGACCTGTCAGCATTCAAATGCTTTAATTAGATGGAGAAATGGAGGCAAGTAATGAGGGCCAAATCTGTATCCTTTTGAATTCAGTGGCAAAACATCCACTTGCTGCAATAAGATTTAGTCCTAAATGCATGACAGCACACTATAGAAGATGTCGTCTCCACCAACTGTGGTTCAAGTGTATAATACTGATAATGTCACTGGCATTGTATCTTTCGTTAAGGAAACAATGATGCTCTTAGGAAGCTTTTTGTCTGCTCATGCATACAAAACAGGCAATTTTCATAAAGTATTAATTGCAAATTATCTAGTATAAATGAGGGTCCCAAAAAGAAAAATCTACTTTATACTGTATCTGTTGTTTATTTCATTATTAGTATTCTTCATTGTTTTGCTTATGTGGTATAGCTGAAATGAAATACCATATCCGGTGTCAAGCAATCACACTTTAAATATGCAGGTGTATACAAACCCGGAGTTTTTATTCTGTTCTCAAGTTTTTTCATAAGTATTCAAACATTTACGTACCTAAATGTACACTAGAAGCGTGTGTCTACACATGTTTTTCTATGTATTTCCATCAGTTTCAATTTACACACATAGATAAATCATGTTCAAAATTTCCACTCTAGATTCAAATGCTGGTGATATATTTTAAGTGTTTTCTTTGTCTTCTAAAGGTACTGTTTGTAGCTCAACGCCTGTTTGTTGCTGCCTAGCTAGCATTAACTTTGCACTTGACGTGCAGGTTTAAACTATTTGTTACGAAAAACGTAGACCAGTTTTAAAAATTGACTCATCATTTGGCCATTCTTTCAAATTACATTTATATATTCTACCAAAAGTGCTTTTAGTTTCACTACGTCTTGTTTACACAGCCCTTCTAATTTACAAGATATGTAATGGACTTCATGGCAAAATGCAATGCCATACAGAGGTACCCATGCTAGTTTTGAATGAGGAACTTACCTCCATCCTAGAGAATCATAAGCAGCTAAGTCTCTTCCTCCACTTCTCCTTCTGGCTGTTAGAAACTGCCTTCTCATTTTGCAGCCTTAATATATTCATGGCCATCTTACACAATTTTCTTCTTGTGCATATACTGTTCTCTTTCTTTTTACTTAAGTAGCATTTTCCCTTGATATTTTTAAACCTGTATTGAACTTTATTTATAAACCAAAAACATATTCTCCATGAGCCTTTTCTTCGTAAGGCTAAGCCACTGCAGGTCTCCTGGCAAAAGTATGGTTTCTGTTCCCGTGAACATACAAGTGGGTTCATCTTTGCTGAACACAAGTGAATCAAACTCTATGTAATTTTTCAGATGAAGTCTCAACTGTATAGAAGCATTAATACTTCTCAATGCCTACCAAAAATACCCCACGTGACACATTTGGGGATTAGGTTTGTACTTTTCACAGCAAAAATCAGTCTGAAGTTCACAGGCTTGCTGTGATCAACTGATATATCCTAGGTACTCCCCTCTTCTGTCATTTTAAAATGATGAATTGTCAGCCTGTAACAGAGATTCTTGTTGTTAGTCCTGAAGTACATGACTTTGCAATTTGTACAATTATACCTCATCCCTTCTTTTCTAATTCGCTCAACTCTTCCAATACTATATTCTGATCCCTCTCTAAATTACTGTTTCCAGTGCTTTGTCATTGGCGGTTTTCTTTCTTCTTCAATTGACTGACACAAGCCCTCAACCTCACCCCACCATATGCTTTATATGGTTTCTCATAACCATTACAATGAAGTAGATCTCTGTTTCGTCTAGATTTTTTTCCAGAAGCAATGTCACAAGCTGTCTTAAAGGCAGGGTCAAACAAACTTCACAACAGTTTCCAAACAGTTGAATCTTCAAAAATTTTCAGTTTCAGAGTAGTATTTCAACTATGTCAACACTAAACTCCTGAAAGAAGGACATTTACAAAAACCTTGATTCATTTCACCCCTTTCTTTTTATAGGCTCATTAATAGAACTCACCCCCATATCCTTCCCTGGGCCTCAATAAGGTTTTGGGGTTTTTTCTGGCCCTTCCCACAAGTGCCTCACATAACTTCTGTACTTCAGTGAGAATCACCTTGGGTGCTGTGCTCAGTTTTGGAGGGGGGGGGGGCTTTTTTTTTTCCATTTCTAAGAGTCACCATCTGGGAGCAGAGCTGTTTTATCCATCTGGGAGCAGAACAGCTTCCCACCCCTGCTGAGAGCAGTGGTCTCACCTCCAGAACTGCTAAATAACACAGAGTTCTTCTGACTATGGCAACTTAAAAAGCCCTAGTCTATTTTAAGAAGAGATCAGTATCTGACAGGCATAAAGTTCTAGAAAGGGTGGTAGTCGATACAGTCATCTGAGCCAAGCCATACAGTCATGGTGACTGCAGAAGTCTGCCACAGCAGTAGGACACTGGCATCATCCCTGAGGATACTTTGAAGTTCCACAACATGCATCTGAAGTAGTTCTGCTTGGCTCTGGAACTGGATAAATCTCTGCAGAGCTCATCAGATACCTACTTAGCACCAGTCCTATTGCCTGAGCAAGGTCAGCAGAGTCCTGTGTTTTGTAGCTGCCTATTTAGTTCAGTTGGTCTATTCCCCTGTCTGCTCGGAAATTATCTAAAGAACTAGAACCAAGAGTTTCTTGAGCTCAGATAACTACCTACCCTCCCAGCTTGAGGTTTGGTTTTGATTTGTTTTCCACTGAATGCCTCCAAATACTCCTTGAGATAGCAGGGGCAGGTATACAGGCTCTCAGCACCCCTATGTCTATCATACACCAGGCTATCACACCATCTCTCAGTCTTGTCACAGCTGGGAGATTTCCTCTTGTCATCTAAGCCCTCTTTGGCAGACTTAGACACAAGATTTTTGTGACCAAAGTGACAATCATGAGGCTTTTACTCAATGTGCTGGTGGACAAGGCTCCTATATTTTTCAGATGCCACCTTCTAGCAAGGTCTGCCACAATGTCTACATTAGCTCTAGTAAAGGAGGTTTTCCTTGCTGTAATTCCCCAGGGTGCTACTGATGGTCTGAAAGTCTCCATTTGAAATGAACTGTATTACTCCACGATGAATGCACAACACATTCTGGCAAGGAAACCCTGTACAAACTGCAGTATCCACCAGACCTTCTTCTTCAGTCCCTAGAGAGAGACCAGCCAGTTCCTTGTACTAAAACATACAGAAATCATTGTGCTCCATTGCTCTTGGTTTCCCAGGCTTCGTGCCAAAAGTAGGAATCATCAGAACAATGTCATGTTAGTGCTGAGCTTTTGGATGCCACAAATTCGGACCTCAGGTGTTCAAGACCTCAGTGAGAGCTGAATTGAGATCTTCCCTTCACCAGCCACTCCTTCGACCCAGGCAGCGGATTGCCTTAGACCAGTGGGTATCAGCATCGTCTCTCAAGGCTTATCCGGTCCACTGATCATCTACACAACTTACGAATTTTGTCCAGCCCTCCTGTGGTGCCTATCTCCAGGAACCTCTCCTTCAGGAGCCTGCGGTGGCCTGCAGTGGCAGAGCTTGCACTTGCTAGAAAAGAGAAATACTGATCGTAGTTCTCCACTGTTCTCTTCTGTCTCAACTGTTTCAAGAGTGGCACTTTCTGACAGTCAAAGAAGGGCAGAGGCCAGACACCTGGCACAGACTTAAGAAACTTGAAAGACTTTTAATTACAAGTTCTCTGTCGTAGTCATAGCATGAACAACTCTTTCTGTTGAGCAAGCATATATATTTGCACCTCTCAGTCTGCAAGATGAATGCTTCCACATCTCAGACAGGTTTCCACTTCACCTTGGGTCAGAACCATTTCTTTTGTGGCAGGTCTTCCCATTTGACCTCTTCATACCAGTGAATACACCCACAAAGGTTTGGCTTCCATATATGTCTACCTGATGGAAAGCAGTGTGATACTTTATTCCTGTTTAAGGCACCTAAATAAATTTGGTGCGATGTGCTTTAGCCTCACCTGGCTTTATGAGGCCCTACCTCCACTATACAAAGGTTTTATACCGTATTTGGATTTTGTTTGGAAATGGCTATGTATTTTACGCCTCTGGTTTGTAAATTAAGCTCACGCTCATAAACAGCTTAAGAAAATTAGAATATGCCTGAGTCTTCAGACAGTCTGAAATGAGAAATGGGGCTGACCCAAGTACCTCTGGTTTAGGTCTACTATCACTTATGGCTGGTCTGCAATTATTATGTCCTCAGTTGGCTCATCTAATATAGCAATTTTCATTGATTTCTCACCTAGTACATCTTGTGGGATGATCACCAAAGTAAGCAATATATGGATGAATGCAGCAATCAATGCCGTTAAAATCTCCAGATATCTGCTTTAACATTACCTCAAAGACTGCGTTTAGAAACTGAAGAGTTTTACTGACCAGATGGACCATAATGATCTCTCCCTTTGGACATTTGATACATGCACAGGTATCATGCCTGCCAGCATCATCACTGTGTATGTAAGAGTGTCAGTGCAGCAGCTGATAAACAAAGATATTCTTAACTTGCCAGAATTATGTGTTTATGTCATAAATTTGAAGTGCCTAGTCTGTCCTACTTCATTCTTTATTCCAGGTGTTACAACCAAGGGGTCTGAGGGACCTACTTAATGAGCACAAGTGGCACCGGATATAATGAAGTCTGCTATTTCTCCTTCAGAAATATAAATGGCATACTAAGTTACAAAATAACAACAGTAATATTTATATAATTTATTATCCTTTTTAGTGCCTCTTATCTTAGCATCCAAGTATTACAATGGCTTCCAGATATGACCAAAAAGAGGAGTTTTCTGTGTGGGAAGCCCACTGCTGAAGCAAAGTGCATGCTTTTTTTCAAACATCCCAATCACAACTGTGTTTCTTTTTACCTCTAGCAGTGTTTGCCTGAGATTCCTCACCCTGCTGGCAGGTGTTGATCCAGCTGGGAAAGCGCAAACGGGGTTTTTTGCTGACTCAGTAACAAAGCCAGCTCATTATTCCACTCAGATATAAGAGAAATAAAGAGAAATCATGACAGAGTGAGTGGTAAGGTTTGGGTAGGCATGTCCTGAGGGAACAGGGCATAGGGAAAACCAAATCCAAGGAAAAGTTTCAGGTTGTGGTTTCATGGTAAATTCTTTCAGATGACCTTTGTGTTAATAAGCGAGGTTTATTAATGAAGAAATCCACTTGCCTGCACCCAAACATGCATGAATATTAGTCAATATTCTTTTTAATAGCTGCTTTCTCTTGCATGAATGTCTATGAGCCACCCGTAATTCTCAGACAACATGTCTGCAGCCAGCTTTTGTGAACATGTTAATTAGGAAGTCTGTACCAGCTGAGTTTCTAAGATGAACAGCAAATAGTACTGCTCGTGCACCCCACCCCCACAGCAGGCACCCAAACAGCATGGTTTATTCAACAGAAATCATACAGAGAAGAGAGACCAGGTAGATTTGGAAGCTCAGAGCTGTAATACAAAACTATAAATCCTGCCTACATAGGGAGCTTAAGTGCCACACTGGCATTCAGTGACAAACAGTGGTCTCAGATCTTGGATTTTATGGTTGCCTCAAGTAGCAAAAATGGTTCGTTTCATAACATTGCAAAGAACCTATCGGGCACGAGCACATACATATATGCTGAAGTGTAAGCAGAGACGTAATTCGTTCTGTACCCTCCAAGAGGCAGAGAGGTAACCTGCCACAGAATGTACAACTGTGAATTAACTTGCCTTACCCCAAGGTAATCATTTGGTTTTATAGATAAAATTTGGGATTATAAATTATCAGCTTCAGCACAATTACTTTGCTAAATGATTTCTTGGCTATTAACGACAGAACTAAAATCTTCCCAGGATGGGGCTGTTCCATGTTCAATGGGATTGATACCAAAGAAATAAAAGACAGTGAAAATTTAAATAGCTTAATATTGGCTTGTGAAAATACTGGTAGTATAAGTGTTTGTATGGAGTATTAATGGTGACATGCAGAATTAATGGTGGCACAGCTGTATTGAATACACTGCAGACACTTTATATATTGGCTTTAGGATGGAGGGAGGCATTATTCAGCTTGAAGAAAGAAATGTGTAAATATTGCTCTACATAAGACAATTGCTCATAGTAAGGTAGGATGTGAGCTTACAGTATTGTGATTCTTTCATAGAAATTTCTCTTTAGGCTTTATGGAGAGCAGGGTAAGAAACTTCTGATAGCGTCGCTTTGGTTGGAGGTATCAATTGTATTAAGAGACTTTGTACTTGGCTCACTGTTTATGACTTTGATAGAATTAAAAATGAAAAAAACCAAAACCAAAACTGTATTTCAGACTACAAGTAATGTAGTAAAAAAGGAAAGGAGGAGCAGAAAGCCTCCTCCGAATTTCCAAGCAATAAGACCTCAATGCAAAGCTCTGCAGTTTGTCAAGAAAAGGTCATGTTCCCAAAACCAAAAGCCCAAACCTAATCTAAAAGTACTGAGCAGGGCTGGAGAAATAAGTACAGCCCATTCACAGATAGAAATTGTCTGCTACTGTGTTATAATCTTTTCTTCAACAATGTAAGTTTTTCACAGAGCGGTACCCTGAGCAGACCTTGCAGCTTGTTTTAAAATAAAATAGGCAGGGAAAGTTGGTGCTTTGCAGAGATCTCTTCATGAAGTGTGGGGAGAGCCTTCAGTGGCTTCTTGTGCTTTTTATTTCCCCAGGAAACTATAGGGTGAGAGGGCATTCATTATGTGGGGCACCACTGAAGTCATGTATGTTTGGAAATGAGGCTGCAGCTCTTCCAATCTGCCATTGAGAAGAAAAGAAATGATGGAAACTTGTTGTCTCTGAGATTTCAGCTTTTCTTTCCCCACTGCTGTTGACATCTGACCCCGCACACCCTTTCCAGCACTTATCTACACTATCTCAGTAACATTTTCACCTTCTTTACCTGCCTCCTAAACACACACACACACACAGAGCTACAGACAGGGGTTCCACAACCTGAGGAGGGGTCCCTCAGAAGCCATTTTCACATCAAGGCTACCCTTCTAAAATCTTTACTTTCTTGGCCATCCATTTTCTAAAGTAACTATTCCCATGAAAAATATGGGTATCAGAATTAGAACTGCCCAAACACAGTAGTATTTCTGCACACTAATGTTTATTGTTTCATGCTCAAGTAATTCTTGCATTTTTATTGTCCTTAAAATGCAATCAAATGAACACTCCCTTTTAAGAGTTATTAAAAACTCAAATTATTCATATATTTAGAAAGACATTGTTTATCTGGAAGAGGCCCACACTCCCCTGAAAATTTCAGAATTTAAGCAAATTAAAAAATCACTTCAGGTATCATTCATTTTCTTTTAGAGTTTCTTACATGTTTCTTACACCTGTCACTGGGGCATACACAGCAGGAAAAGTCAAAACTCCCTATAAAAAATGTGAGCTCCTCTTTCCCTCTTACCAAAAAGGCACACTGGGAGACACAGCTATTTTTTATTAGTTTTTCAGTTAAATCTTTAAAAATGTCTGTGAAAAAGAAAATGGTATAATTGGAAAGTTTTATCTTCAGTAATAATGGGCTTAGCACTTCTCCATTAGCATTGATAAGACAGTGTTCTAGGTTCAGTTATAAATGGTTGATCAACACTCAGCGAGCCCATGGATATCCTTGTCATGAGAAATGCAAAGAACGCTCAAGAGCATGTTAAGAAACAATATTTTGTTTATACAGTGTAATATCTTTATGTAGATGCTTGAAGTATGGTAAAAATGAAAAGAGTATGTCCCTCTTACACAGAAGAACATTCGATCTCTCCACATCAGGATGACAATGAAAGGTTGATGAGTACAGCTGTTCAGGCTCCAGCTGTTCAGGCTCCAGCTGTTCAGGCTCAGCACAGTAGCCCAACTAGGTTTCAAGAAGAACTTTTGGGGAAAACATGCACTTTCACAAGTTTCACAAGTTAGGGGGTTTTTCCCACTGGGGCTTTCTGAGGTGGTTTTGGGGAGGTTTAAAAAGTGTTCTGAAGTATAGAAAAAGCCTCATTTCCACTTCTAAAAAGGAGCCAGAAGTTGCACAATGGTAGTGTGAGAAGAACCTCAACTTTTGTAGGGCATTTTGTATTTTATTATTAAGAATGTGAAAACTCTAAGTGAGAATGAGGCCATTTTTGTCTGAAGAGATCTAAAACCATTAGTGAGTTTGTGTCAAACACGCAATTTTTTCCTAGAAATTAAGGCAGTGTCTGCAGATATTTGTATTATTTGTTTGCCAGTTTATCTTGGAGACTTTGGTTTGGTTTAGTTTGTTTATTTCAGATGGATTTAATTTGGTTAGGGTTTTTGTTTTGATTTATTTTGCTTTTTTCCCAGTTGTGCAGGGAAAGATTTTATTGTGGACAGTGATTTTTTTTAAATCCATGCACATACCAATATTTTTCCTTACGGTCATTTTCAGAAAAAAAAAAATCTCCACATTCTGATTTACTACTGTCCCTGTGACTTACCTGGGCACTTTCTCATGCACATCCAGAAAGAAGGGCACCCTTGCTTCTGGAAAATGGTCACAGTGCCTGCTGCATCCTCATTAATACACCAATTCCTTAACACAATGACAGATAAAAGAACTTTCCTTTTATTGAACTAAATGCTGGTTTTACATAAAATAGACTGTAATTCAGAGTCTGTAATGTCTACTGAAAGGTTAGACTCGTTACCATCCAAATAGGCTGAGCTAATAAAAATTATATTTGTTACAATCCAAATAGATTAACCGGCCTTAAGGGCTTAGCTATGTATCACACTTTTCAATTTTCTTATAATTAAATTAACATAAAACAGACTTGACAAATAAATGACTGTATCAGAAACAGTTAAGCTCTATTTAACCAAAATAACTGTTCTATTTACATATACAGCAACCTGTGTCTATTTTGGGAGCTATAAGGAGCCTATCTAGTTAGCAAATCCTTGGGTGCCCACAATCTGCTAACTGCCTTGGTCCCAGCCTTCCTGTGAACCACATGTACCCTAAATGATAGATTTTGTGGTTTAGCTTCTGCACTCCCTGTCGGTTCCCTCTCAACCAGATCCCTCCTCTGATGCCCTGTCACACCTAAGCAATGGCCTTGAACGCCTTCCTATGCAGAATTTATTCACTGAGTAGCCCTTTTGATTTCAGTGGGATTATTTATAGAACCAAAGAATTGTTTAGGTTGGAAAAGAACTTTAAGATCGTTGAGTCCAACCATTAACCTAACACCACCAAGTCCATGACTAAACCATGTCCCTAAGCACCACATCTACACGTCTTTTAAATACCTCCAGGGATGGTGACTCCACCACTTCCCCAGGCAGCCTGTTCCAATGCCTGACAACCCTTTCAGTGAAGAAATTTTTCCTCATATCCAGTCTAAACCTCCCCTGGTGCAACTTGAGGCCATCTCCTGTCATCCTATCACTGGTTACTTGATAGAAGAGACCAGAACCCACCTCTCTACACCCTCCTTTCAGGGAGCTGTAGAGAGCAATAAGGTCTCCCCTCAGCTTCCTTTCCTCAGGGTTAAAGAACCCCGGAGAAAAAGGGGTTTATGAAGCTAAGCACATGTGTAAGTCTTTGCAGGACAGTGATTTTAGTGTCTTCACCACATTTTCCATATCCATCCATATATCTGCTACCCGCATATCTTAGCTGAAATAAAGTCTTTGGTAACATCTCTTGGATGACAGCAGGCTAACTCTTTAATAATTTTAGCAGTTCATTAATGAAGGCTGCACGGTTTATTCAGCAGCACTGACCTTCCTAAAAACACCTTGCCTCTCCATAAACTATGTCTCTACCTATTAGCTTTCTGGCCTTCTTTTCGCTCTCTTCCATTCCACTGTAAATCTTGAAACCATAATACTCAGAACCTTAATTTTCACCACATCTCCTACTTACCTCTAAAAAGAAAGAATGAGATGCAAATACCACTCCAGCATATAGTCGAGTCCCTTTGGATGAAAGACCACAGGCATAACCTTAGTGGTTGGCAAGGGTACAAATATGAGACAGTGGGTCGAGATAGTAATTTTCCCTCTTGTTTCACTTGGGAGTGTGTTTGCACGCATGGCTGGGGAAGGTTTTCCCTTGAGGAGGGCAGTTGGAAAGCTTTTCACAGAAGTCTTGTTTCCCTTTCTGGTGTGGATATTAAAAACATACTATGACCCAGCATCAAGGAAAAAGCTTACAGAGACCATACCAGGCGTCTGCGATACAGGATGTGTTGGATGCGGTCATGTTTTTTGAGAGCTTTTTGTATCACACTTTCACATAGCAAATGAAATAATGAAATTGATGTGTAACCTGGTTTTGCAAAAGCTCTGAAACTCTAGCTGCTATGCTGTAGTGTGTGTGTGTGGTTTGGCAAATGGTAAAGAGAATAGTTTCCACTTTCCATAAAGCCATGCAAAATCCACTTAAGTTTCTTAGGGCTTTGTGCTATAATTAACCATTCTGAGAGTGCTATTGTCTGAGGACTGTGCCTTTAAGCCCCTTCTCCTCCCTGTAGGACCTCACTCGGAGCAGAGGAGTGCAAATGGAGTTGAGATCAGCAAGCTGGGTACTTACACGCTTCTTTTGCCACCACTTTTCTGGTACCTATTTTATGAACAATAGGCTGCCTATTGCAGAAATGATCAGGCTTGCACCTCAGGCATTCTCCCTAAATTACAATTGCCCTGCCTAGATCGAAGCTATAAATACCAATGTATATCAGAGGAGTTTGCTTTAAAAAGAAAGAAAAAAGAGAAATGGATACTATTTTTAAATGCAGCCCTAGAATCAGGTGGCTTCATGCTGTTATGATAAGGACCTGAGTGGCACCAGCTGAGAAGGAGGACTGAGCAGCAGCACAACCTCCTCTCCCTGCAGCCCGCCCGATAATCAGGAACCTGTGCTCTGAAGGGTGGGAGGGGAACAAGGTGATGATTATTGTTTTACCTTAGGCTTCCTCTGGGGAATTAACTGAGCTTTTGAAATTCATTTCTCCCGTGCGTAGTCTTCATGGCCTTCCTTTGTGCAGACTCGTAATGGCCTTTCCGCACGACTCCTGCAAGGGCCGATAGCGAGAAAGAGGGCGGGAGCTGTTCAAAAACAACTCTGAGAGGAGACCAGGGGATCATAACAAACCCCAGCATCCCGCAAGTTATGGGTAACCCAGGACCAGTGTGGAGCAGAGCAGGGACTCGGTCCTGCGAGATGAAGGGTTGATGGCACAGTTTCCTAAGCTAAGATTCAAGGTGTGGTTTTCATCTTTTTTTTTTCCCCTTCTCTATGCATAAGCTGTTGTGTCCTTGTGGGGTTTGGTTTTGGATCGCATTTAAACTATAGAAGGTTCAGGGCAACTGGCAACTTAGGACGGTGCAAGGGCTATTGCAATATGGACCTCTTAGAAGATGTTTTATAACATTCATTCTTGCTTGCCAATATGGGATTTACAAGGCCAGGGGAAAAAGAAGAAGAAGGAAAAAAAAAAAAGAGAGAAAAAAAAAAGCAAGGGGGGACGACTGTGAAACAATATATCTTTTGTTCTTCTGCAAGCTGAAAGACATTGCAAACTGTTAACTCTTTAGGACTTATTACACACTCTTTCCTTTACGTGCCACCCAACACCTCCCTCTGAACTATCCCTGGTTCTCTGCCTTCACCTTTGGTGAAGCTCAACAGTATCTGGGTTAAAAGCAGAGCAATACGGTATACACAAACTCAGAGCTGCTCAGTAGCTGTACTTTGACTTCTGAGGTATTCTCTATGCTCCCTTTTCCTCAGCTTTATGTATTAAAGCTTATTTTTAACTAAAGCTATGATCCTAAGCTTCTTCACAGCCTCAACTAAGCTGTGTGATTCATGTTTCAAAGCCTAATATTTTAGCCTCAAAAGCAGGATGAAATGCTGTCATTTGAGTTTTTTAATGACTATGGACTAGTACATGCTTTTTCAGCCTTTCCTCAAAGGCTCCAAATTAGAATAAAACTAATTTCCACAGCACATGTAAGCCAATAAAAAGAGTATAGCAAGAGGAGGATATGGAGCTGGAAGAGAATAGCATGGTACCGGGATTTGAGCTGAGTTTGTAGTGTATAATGATAAATTATGTACAAATATTATTACTATTATTTTTATGTAGTATTATTCTGTGCCAGCACTCTTTGCTGGTATGTCAGTCCAGAATGCAAAATTCTTCTGGTTTTCCTCCCCTTTGCACAGTCTGAATAATGGGGCTTATTTTGTGCAAGTTTTGCCCCAGGGATTCCCTTCTCTGACTGGCAGATGAATATGTGGTTATAGCCTTCCGCTCTGAGCCTGTGGAGTCACCCAGCTCCTCTGCTGTGATGCTTTCTGTAGCATAATACTCATGTGGAGCTTTACAACAGAGAGGACAAGTGGTCATGGAAGTTTAGCTGGTAATCCAAAGCCCCTTGAAACCAAAGGGCACTCTCCCCTTGGCCTCAGCGTGCTGCCAATGTGCTGCCAAATTCTACTCGGGGAGGTAGAGGAGAGGAAAAAACTGTGCAAGAAGTTTAGGGAGGATACAAAAATGGGGGAAATGGGTCAGGGAAGCTGAAAGGGAAGGAAAAAGGAAAGTGAGAGTGAGAGGCAGTATTTAATAATAAGGGTCCCTGGGGAATAAATTGCAGTAAGCACTGAACAGCAAGAGTGAGGAGGTGGCCCTGCAGTGAGGATCTGTGAAAGGGATGGAGACCAACACAATGTCATCTCCATAAAGGAATGCAGATGAGACTTTTTCTGCACAAACCTGGAGGCAGAAAAATGAAAAGTATTCCAGACTTCCCGAGATAAATTGGAGATTCAGTCTGAGGCATCCCTTCCTGTGGATTTTGCTTTCTGTTCTTGTCTTTGTGGCGCAAATCAGGAGTTACCTAATTACCTACCTCAGCATGGGCAGAGTTAAAGAGGGGGGTCTTATTGTTTGGTGTCTTATCTCCAAGAACCTGAATAATCAAATTTTTGATGATGCAGCAGACAAAGAACAAGAAGCTATGCAGTGTTGTGTAGCTATTTTTTCCATGGGCTGTCCCGAGGAAACAAATACCGCAGCCAAAAGAGTGGCAAAGAGCTGCTGTAGTCATTTAGTCGCTTGACTCGTCCTTTTTATAAACAACCGTAGAAAAACAGAATAGCTCTGTGCGGAAATGGCATCTAAAGCACATATATAGTCAAAGACATTTGATTTGCAGAGGATGTCCCTTTGGAGATCAAGGAATAAACACACACAGTCCTCTATCACTGAAGAAAACAAAACAAAACGGTTGACGAGACTGTTGGGGTGTTCCTCGAGTTCTGCCAGTGACATTCCTCTGATGTAACTGTGGTCTGCAAACCCACTGTACCACACTTGGCATGTTGCTGGGTGGTTGTAAGCCAAAACTGAGTTTTCCCAGGCTGCGTTGGTCATCAGGTTTCAGTGATCACCAATAAAATCATAAACACTTTATACAACAGAGGCATTAAGGTCACAGTCGCTTCTTTGGCAGTATAGCATGCTTTTTAACAGCTAAGTATTTTTCTTTACCGTGTTATAAAGGGATAGAAGTCACAGTTAATTAAGGATGAAAAGATCTAGAATTATTTTTTTTCAGTTGCATGAAAACATAAGCATATCTTGGTTACAAGGAAAGAAAAAGCTGTGTGAATTATTTACTATGAGAAATGCAAAGAATAACACCGAGTAAAAATAATAAGTGCTATTCAAATGCAATAGAAGCCAGTAGAAGGCGGGTACTTGCATTTAAAAAGTTATTGTATTCATGGCTTCATTTATTTTGGTGGTGGTAGAATGTAAAGAACAAAATAAATTAGAACCAAAAATGGAAAAGATGGGATTAATATACAGCAGGGCTGTGAATGATTTGTTTCTCTTCCCACAATGCCCCTCTCCAGCTTATCTGAACACTTAGCTATGTTTATTTCCATAAAGAATGCATTTTATTCTGAAGGAAGCTAGGATGTGCTTTTTAAAATAAAGCAAAAACTTTATTAAAATTCAAAAGAAAAGTAAATAGAGATGATTTGGGAAGCTTTATTCATTTATTTGGGCAAACACTGCTAAAAACATTTAGGTGCACTGCGTGTTTAAAAAGTAATAAATAGCTATTGTGCTTACTTCATAAACTTGTCAGAGTGTCTTCATTTTATTTTCCTGAACAAACTGAATTTCTGTACTGCTCATCCCCAGCCAGTTAATAAATACATCACCCTAAAAAGTGCTGTGGTATTAAATTTACAGCAGATAAAATATGGATGAAGTTGCTGTGCTTCAGGTACGTCAACTGTGATTTAATATCTCTGACTACCCTTATGAGGAGTAAAAGATTACTCGGCTGCTCCAACAGCAAGATACTGACCTTTGCTCCCAAGTAACAGCCACTCAGCAAATAGTACCAAATGAAGAAGTAGAATAACATATAGATTTGCCATAAGAAAAAATTGATCTAAATCCATATATCAAATCTGCTGATCGGAGCTCTTCAGAAAAAGTACCTCATAATCTTTAGTGTGGAATTGCAAAAACTTTTGGTGGAAAAGAAACTGTGGGGTTTATTTTAAAGTAAAAGATTTCTTGGGGCAAAAGGGTTAGGTGAGTTCTATATCTGTGTGTGTGGAGAGAGACATACCTATATATGTGTATATATATGCTGCTTTGAGACATCTTCAAGTACAAAAACATCCACTGATCTACTAGATCATCCGCTAGTGATTTAGCAATTAGTCGTATCCCCACTTTCCCATTTTTCCCTTACTTCTGTGAAAGAATGGAGAAAAGTATAACACTGCCTCTGTAAATGAAGACAAAATTCCTCTGGGAAGTCTCATAACAGTCTGATTTAATTTGTATCTTTAAAAAAAGTTATATCTAAAGGTGATAAATATCCCCAAGAAGAAATGCTTGTTAGCAAAGAAAATAAATTCTTGTGATTTACATTTTGCCTTCAAAAAAGGTGGGTGAGTGAAAGGGTGCTGCTCTGCACTTCAAAGAGAAAACAAATGAAAATTTTTCAACAACAAAGCCAAAATATGAAGCAGACAAATCACTCTGCTGAGTACTTTTTAACCTACGGTGGCACATGTTAACAAAGGAACTGCTGTATATATAATAAGGATTGAAAAGGTAATCTTTAAATGTGGAAGTAAAATAAGAAACTTCCCCAATTAGTGCTGATTAGTCCTACTTAAGGTAGTAGAACTTGATTTACAATGGTAAAATCAGTAGATTTATACCAGTATTAAACTTGCACAGATAAGATTTTCTCAGGCCCTTAAAAAAACTATTTAAAAAACCTCCTTTCTTGAACACCCATAATTTTAACATGATCTAATAGTATTTATGCTTTATATTATGACAGTTATGTACATATTATAACTTGATATCATAAGTAACTTCTGAATCCAATGTGTTTGTGTCCACACAAATGAAAGCCTTGTTCAGTTCCCAGTTCTGTGCAAGATATTATTTTTAATAGGCAGGATTTTTTTTCCTGAAGAGGTGATTTGATTAACAAGTCCAAGAAAAATAATATGATATTTGCCTCAAATGTCTCCTGTAGTTATACTACGAACGATAAACCATGACCCCTAAAGATTATCAATGCATTTTTGTGAAAGCTGGATTTCCTTCCAAATGAAACTTAGAAAATAATGTGATTTAAAAACGTGGAAGTGGTGACATTCATTTCAAGATTTTGGTTGGGGTTTTCCTTTCAATTAAAACACACTCTTTGCTATTAAGATGCACTGGCTTGGTTGAACAAGGATGTGCATCCTACCCATCCAAGCCCAGATGTTGCTCATTCAAACAGACGTCAGCCCATAAACCTTTCTAAACAAGTGCTTTCTCCACTCTGATTGTACAATGGATTTGGTTGGGCAAGATGACATTTTCTTGAGTGACAGATGCTCATACTGCAGCAGTACCACGGGCACTCATATTGTCCTTGCAGAGCAGCTGCTGCTTGAGGATTTTGTGCTGGTTTCTTTGTGTTTGTAATAATAAAGAAAAAAAAAATACCTTTTATACTTGGGGGGGTAAAAAACACACACAGCAATGAGAGCCAAGACTTACTAGCAGGATTTAGAAAGTCTCAGAAGCTGAAGATGTGCAGATACTGTGAATCTTTTAATGGTACATCACTTCAAACAACATAAAAGTATTTTATTGGGCATTCCTGCCCTGCCTGAAGTGGTAGCAGAAAGCAGGCACAGGAAGGATCACAGGAGATGGAGGAAGGGAAAGAGGAAGAAGAAAGGATCGTTGGCAGATAGTCTGAGGGGCTCCATTTTTTTCAAAATAAGTGGGTAGTTTCTAAAATTTATGGATGGTTCCTAAATGTTATTTCTCTGCATTTGGACTTTTAACAAGCAGGAAGAGATCAGATTCTTTTTTTAATATGCATTTTTATCATAATAAGAGAAATAGTAAGCAGCAACATCTGCTGTCAATGCATATTAGTCTGAACAATAGGAATTAGCACTGAACAGTTTATTACAAAAAGGATTCCAAATTAATTTCAGAATAGAGAACTTCAGGAAAGCTGTTAGCACCCTGAAATGGAAGTGGGTAAGATCAAGCGGCATTTCTCAGTGTCTCATTTATGTCTCTGGCCAACAGAGTAGTATTTCCCTGGGACGACCAACGCAGCATCAATGACATCACGCCGTAGCCCATTACAGCATTCCTGAGCTCAGATGGCTGCAATATAAGCTCATCGAGCTGTTCCCTGCGTGTCATGGAATATGACACGCCACAAATATTCATAGAATTCAGATGAATATTTTTCTCATCTCTACTTGGGTGTCACTTCACATAGCTAATGCACCGCCTCAATCCTCGCCTATAATCAGCAGTTAAGACCCAGCCCGTGGTGCTCGTATGCTGATCAGGAGTGCTGACATGAGCAGAGGGTGGCATTTCACCTAGAAATCCCATTTAAGAATATGAAAATAGGGGGTCTAATGTTGAGAAACCTGTGCTAGCTTGATACCACAAACAAGATTTTTTTTGTTGGACTACCGTGCTGAATTTGGGCCAGTCTAGTATGCACCCTCTCTCAGGGACGTCCAGGTGAGATGAAAACCATCCTGCTCTCCAGAAATCCTATGGAATAAGTCACTTAACACTGAGAAAAAAAAAAAAAAATTAAAGATACCTAAAGCTAGCATAAATGTTAGCTGTTTGCCTAGGCAGGCCAAATTTAGGAGATATGACTTTCCATCTAGACCCTGCAGCTCATCATGTCAAGTCAGACTCAAGAGCCGCTGGCCAGGAAATATAAGGTATTTATTGTTTTGCTGGTGCCTGCAGCGAACCTGCCCTGTGGCTAACAAACAGGGTTCAGTTTTTAAAACCATCAAGTGTAGGGATAAGCACCTTTTTTTAGAGAGGAAAGTTGATCTAAGAGATAAAGTGAAAACATCTATCAAGGATATTACTCTCAGTGAATGGCATTTGATCCCTCTGAATATCGCTAGAGAGTATTCCAGAGAATACTCCTTGGAAGGGATAGTCCAAATCCAAAAGGCTCTACTGGCATACAGTGATTAAATAGATCAAGTCTAAATGGTTTGAAATCTGCACTTTTATTAGCATTCTCCTGAATTAACAGTGAATCTGATATTGAAAATACAGCATCAACACAGTTTTGTAGTTTTTAAAACTTCCCTGCAGGACGAGGGGCAGAGGGTGAAGAGTTGAAGGTGGTAGGAAGAGGAGTTGGGCATGGATTTTGTTTCTTTAGCAGTTACAAGAGAAACAGAGAGAAAATATGAAGTATCAGAAACCTGGAAATCAGAGTCAGGGGCTTTGGGGCATGCGGGGAGATATTTAAGGCCATGTTTATGTGGAGGTGAAAAGGCCTGGATTAGGGAAGAAAAAATAAATTTAAAAATCTTCTGAGGGTTCAAGGGCATCTGAGGGGACAGAAGTAACGAAAAGCGTGATACGAGCTGCGAAGGGCAAAAAGGGAGAGTGCAAAACCTAGGCTTCTAGGAAGTAACTTTGGGAGACGCAGACATAATACGGGTTGCCTGGACCAAGGGAAAGTGCAAAAAAACCTTTCGGGAGGTTGCAAACAGGATCTGAGGACTCCGAGTTGCAGCAGGGGGTTTATTAGCAGAAAGCTTGCAGCGTGCTTGCCAGCTCCAAGAGCTCCGGCCGCAGCACCAAGGACGTGGAGCCTCCTAATAAGCAGAGAGGGAGACTGTGAAGAAAAGCTCCTGTTTTTCCTTGTTGCCTAGATTAGGCGCTCGGTGTGCTCTTCTTAGCCTAAAGCCTGTTCCCTGCATAAGGACATCACAGCACAACATCCGCAGAAGGCTGAAGACTTAACCCAGATTTTATTCGGCGAGGATTGTTTGATAGCAAGGTCTCCCCTGTGGCTGCTGCTGAGAAGCGAGCTCTGCTGGCGCAGCCGTCCGCCGAAGGATTGATTCTGCGAGCTGCTGAGCACACCTGGGAACCCTTCAGCCCACCTGAGTTCAGTGGGGCTTGCGAGAGCTCAAATCCTTTGCAGAAGTGATTGGCAGTTGCCGGATGGCGTCTTCAGAGAATAAATGTTGCTGGATGTTCCTTCACCTCCTTATTAGTAGCAAATTATACCCGCAGCTGTCCAAGATTTTTTGACTCTGGCCTGTCCCATCCTTAATCAATTGCTGATACGTGTGTGTGCAAGCGGTGAAAAAGCATATTCGTTCCTTTCCTTTCGAATATTGGGCCAAGAGACAAAATTAAAGGGGGGTGGGGGGAAGTAGAGGGAGGATTCACAAACATTCTTGCAAATAAAATCCATTGATTTACTTGGCTTTTTGCTAATTCACAAAGATCTAGAAGAGTAAGAATTTATTCACAGAAATGTTCACAGAAAAGCAAAAGCAGAGCAAATCCTACCATGAATAAATATTCATGGGAGTATTTGCACTGGGAGAGCTCCCCTGGCTATTCTAACAGCCTTTTTTTTTTTTTTTTTCCTGTAGTGTGGCTGAAAAGGATAGAATTAAGTAGTTTCAAGAAGCAAAAAAAAGGAACATAAAGTAGTAGTCAAAGAGAAGTGTATTTGCTGTTATTGCAGCCAGGGACAGTGAAGCTGTTCACCAGGCAGGTGACCGCTCCACCTTACGACTGGTTTGCCTTCAGCCATGAGGCTGAAAACTGGTGATCCAGGGAAACATAGTCCAAGTAACTTACCTGCCTGGATAGTGTAAACCAGACTGAAAGCTGGGGGATTATTCATTAGCTGTCCCACTGCAAACTTTCCCTGGCCATGAAAGGGGAGATGGGCATTTGGGAAGCCAACAGTTAACTGATGCTGGACTCTGTGGGTAGGAAACCTCCGCAGGCTGTTTAAGTCATTGCTGGAGAAGGTAATGGGACGGTCATCCTAACAGGGACCAAGATCTTCCCTGCCATGCCACGGCTGCACCAGCAATTACAGAGCCTTCCCCCTTTTCTTCCCTGACCTGGTAAAATCAAACATTTTTGCCTGCCCAGCAGCACGTCTCTGACAGCGCCCTGCTCAGGCTTACTCGTCACTTGAGGATTATGGCTTTCGAAAGCTTTCAAGTGGAAGAACGCGGCGACCCAGCAGAGCTGTTGCTGCTACCACCGCCGTCCTTCTGCGGGAGCTCAGCTCTGGGATTCTCGAATG
The DNA here is from genome assembly GCF_964188355.1 of Buteo buteo. NCBI lineage: Eukaryota > Metazoa > Chordata > Aves > Accipitriformes > Accipitridae > Buteo > Buteo buteo. The sequence goes on along the minus strand of NC_134195.1, from coordinate 5,432,569 downwards.
GAAAAACAAGGTGTGCGCAGCCATGAGAGACACCTCAGCGTTACCTGCCGCTCCTCGACACATTCTCTGCTCCCTAAGCATCACCAGTCTCCACTCAGCACCCCGACGGCCACCCACTGCTGGTTTCACCCTCTGATGGAAACCGCGGTGGCTGAAAAGGTGATGCAAGTCCCATTCAGCCACCCCGACTACTGGCAGGGAAACACCAACGTGCTGCTGGTACCTTTAGCCCTGGGAACTGAACCTTTCTGCATGATGAGGAGCTTGACCCCTGGACAAGGGGAAAACTGCTGAATGCCTGCGCGTGCACCCAAGTCTGACAAGTAAAAAGATTTGGGATTGTGGCTCCAGGAAGAAAAAAAACCTCTTCTTTCACCCTGACAGGTTCACCCTCACCTTGGTCTTACGCACAGAGTTCGTACCATTTTATATATTAGTGAAAAGGCCCAATTATATTTTTAGGATGATTCTTAAAATGTAACTTTATAGAGAATTGAGAGAATTTTGTGCTCAAATTATAATAAAAAAAATAAATCAAAACAACCAAGACCAGAAACCTTACCAGTGTTGACCATATGTCTGAAAAGATAACAGCACCCAATATACGGTGTGGCGTTTTGTTCTTTTGTTACATATTTTCAGTAAAAACAACAAAACCGAGAACCGGTGCTTACTTGACTTTGTTAGCACTTTTATTTATTTATTTTCTTTCCAGTTTTTCACCCTTGATGTATCTCCTAAGACTGTGAGCAGGATACATAGTGCTTCATATTCCAAGTGCTGAGGCCTATCTATCAAAAGCTGACTGGAGTGGGTGGTGAAATACAGTAGGAGGTGGCTAGCTACACAGTTGTACTATTAAATTACTGTCTGTCCAAGGAGAGTAATCTCTTGTTTCAGCAGCAGGTACTACTACCAAAGACTGTAAAAACCTCAAGCACTCTGAAATAGGCTGTCATATGGAGCACCATAAATTATATCAGTCAAATATTCCATCATTCATTCACTCTGCGGTCTTACAGTGGGATGAATAGTCTGCTCAAGGGAGAAAAACAACCACCAACTTTCTGATTCCTTTTCTATTTACTTTCTGAGAGAGCTTCAGGGGCCACTTCCCTATGGGAAGTTTTAATTAACCATAAAACATACTTTTCCATTTGCATAGCTGCAGGTTTCAGGGACCACACGGGTTGCTCCCCGAAATGCAGCAAAGGTGCGGGATTTTCTTTTTCTCGAACTGCAGCTATTGTTATCCACCTTTTTATTAAGAAGTTTAAGAAGTGCAGCATCAATGACTTCCTTTTCATCTTTGTGGAACGGAACATTTGACAGTAAGTTAAAATCCTAAATAAAATATGAAAGCTGCCAGCACATGCCAAAAGTCTCTCGGAGAGCATATATGAAAAGTTGCTCCTAAGACGCAAATGTCACTAATACCATATGAAAATTGCAAAAAGGTATATGAAAGTCACTAATGTGACATGAAAGAACAAAAGTCTTCAAATTATGTGAAAGTTGCTGTTCCGATATGTTACCCTTACTGTTCTAGTTACTTTCTATCCTATCTTATTAGCAACTTCCATTTCAAACTAATCTTTGATAAAAGTCTTATTATATTAACAGTTTTCCTTAAGTATCAGAAAATTGTATTTCCAGTTGCACTGAGTGAAGTGTGACCTCATTAGCAGACTTTTGTATGGGTGCTTGGTTTTTTTTCCTCCCTTTCCTTCAGAAAATACACACATTGCTGCAGCCACAGTCTCTGCTCGCTTTGTCTTTATAAAGGTACACACTGACTCTGCTTCCCACGAAAGGTTAAGAGCAGACTCAAAGTAGGTTTGGGCAATGGAGATTTCCATTACCCGTACACTCTCAGTCCACATTGCTGGCTACGGAGCTGTTTAAAAATATCAACACCATGTTTAGGAAGAGCCATGGTCTTTAGGAAACCCTATCCAAAGGAGGGCCTGAGCCCCCAGTAAGATGCCACTCATGTCTGAGTTCTTTCTGGTGCAACATTTAAAACCATATTTGAGCGGGGAGGGAGGTTGCATTTTTACTAATCCTGTACAGACAGTATTCAGTAAATCCCTACTTCTGCAATCAGAGATGAGTGTCCTTGTGGACCCCTTGAATGACAGTGAGACCTCATGAATGCATAAGAGCAGGGCAGCACGAAGCTGAGTTCAGGGTTATTAGTACTTCAGAGCTATTTCTCCACAGACCAGTGCCCATGGAAGTGTCAAAGCTGAAATGATCTAGAACATGGGCATAATAGACTTTGGGCTTTATGGGTCCACTGATTTAGAATATCTTTTTATCAGCCAAGAGCCTTATTTCTTCTTTTCTTTTTGAAATCTGCTGCGAAGGTGATGAAATACATTGCATTGCTAGTTCTAGCTGCCGAAGTCCTGCGTGTCTCCCATGTAACTCATGCAAGCAAAACACCAGGTCAAGCACGATAGGAGAGGGTCAGGATGCTAACAGGAGATGAAACCATGAATCGATGACAAACATTTGTAGTGCAGATTTCCTGGCTCCATATGTAGGCCAGACCTGACCGCTGCAGACTGTGAGGGGGCGGCTGTGTTCCCCCTCAGTGCAGCACTCGGTCTGCATGGTGAGCTTGGAAAAAAGGTACCTTCCACGGGTGAAACGGCCGTTGAATACCACGTGGTAAAGCCCTGTCCCAGGAGGCATCAAAAGAGGTCACTGAGTGACATTAAACTTTGCATCCTATTAACAGTTTCCCCTTATATTTGATTCTGATAGTGGGAAACTGCAATTAAACACTATAAATGCACTAGTTATGCAGCAGGTAACTGTTCCTAAGTAAGAACCTATAATTTTCCCCCAACAACCCCTTTACCTTTGATTATTGGTCAGAAGATAATGCAGTTTGTACATTTAATAACAGTTTGAATATACTGCTAAAAGTTAAGTTATTATAATACTGTGTATTTAAAAAAAAAAAAAACTTTGAAGTTAATAATCAAAAGATTAGAGAAAGGATATCTTTTAATTAATTTCAAACCCTGGATTGAGTATTAAATAGAAACATGAAAGAAAGATTTCCAATTGGAAGGGCTGGTAACTGAAGAGTCTCCACTCTCTTGAGGATTACCATTTAATTTTAAACATTGATTTAAAATAAATGATGGTACAGTCCCCAAGGAAAGATGTATTTCAGTTGTAAACATAAGAGTGATGTATAATAAATGAAATATATAACATTCTCCTTGAGGAGTTTTTTTACTTTATTGTGCAATCATGCTATGGGAATTATTTATACCCTTTAACTTGAGTCTCAGACAAAAGCTATCAGGTATCTTTCTGTAATCAGCTTTTCCTTTATTTATATGCCTGTATTTACATTTTTGAAAATTTGTCTGTGGTCTCAGTTCTTCTATCACCAACGCTTGTGAGGGCATGTGATAGATGGGGAAGGTTTACTCTGGATTTTCATCTGAATGCCAAGGGTCTCATACCAGTCCTGACCAAGTAGCTCACCTTATCGAAAGCCTCACAGTTCCCCACCCCACAGCCAGTTTTCTCACTCATCTCATCATAGCCCACGCAGCCTTTCTCATTCATGACTGTTTGTCAGCTCTTCACTCCATTGCAGTCCTCCCATTTTCTGGTTTCTCTTTCCTAAATATTAAGATATATTGTACCCTAGTGCTAGGAGAAGCAGCTTTTCCGCTTCATTTGTTTTGTGTCCTGTCAGCATCTAGGTGAACACAATAATTAATTATGAATAGTTGTTTCAGTACTTCTTCTAGGGAATCTGCTTTTTCTAGGTGTTCCAAATCCACTATATTTTCTTTTTTATTTTTTTTAGGAAAGAAAAAGTGACTGTCAAGTTTATCGAGCAAAAGTTTGGTTTAAGCAATTTTGGTTTTAGGGAAAACGTATTCCCTATTAACTCAGCTCTGGACATCTGTTTCTAAGGTTTCAGGGCTTACATTAATCCAGCTAAAGGACAAAGACATGTTCAGTGACCTAGCTGTCCAGTCAAGACTCCATCATCTTCTAAATCTCACCTTTCCTGAGAATTTCTTGGCTCTGAATGTGAAAAAAGAGCTCAGGAGACACTTCTTTGAAAACTGGAAGAGGTACTTCTTAATGGGGCCTGATGGTTCCTGCGTTCTGTAAGGGACCTAGCCAGTAAAGTGTGCATGCATGTTCAGCTGGATGATGTCTTCCAACAATTCTTGCTTCCCCTGCCCTCTTTTGTAAAAGTTCAATATTTGCTGTTTTCAGAAGGCAACTACTTATTTTTTGTTGTTGTTTGGATACTACTGCATCCTGTTGCCCTGATAGAGCATTTCTGGATCAGAAGTGCATCGTAACTACATTTAATTTGACACAGTGCAATGGAAAGTGAATAAAGAGGTAGGGGATGGACCGTATTTCCTAATTAATTACAATATTAATAAAATAATTATAGGTGTGACATGGCACATCATGTCTCACCATGAAAATTCTTTTGCACACAAAGCCACATCTGGAGAGTTGCTTTCTTTGAGTTCATCCTACGCACTGCGCTACTTGGCAATTTTGGT